>NC_092150.1:92045556-92118056 GCF_045791955.1 Oncorhynchus clarkii lewisi
TTAATGCTATACCATCACTAGGTTCTAATGCTATGCAATCACTAGGCTCTAATGCTATACCATCACTAGGTTCTAATGCTATACCATCACTAGGTTCTAATGCTATACCGTCACTAGGTTCTAATACTATACCATCACTAGGTTCTAATGCTATACCATAACTAGGTTCTAATGCCATCACTAGGTTCTAATGCTATACCATCACTATATTCTAATACTATACCATCACTAGGTTCTAACACTATACCATCACTAGGTTCTAACACTATACCATCACTAGGTTCTAACACTATACCATCACTAGGTTCTAACACTATACCATCACTAGGTTCTAACACTATACCATCACTGGGTTATAATACTATACCATCACTAGGATCTAATGCTATACCATCACTAGGTTCTAATGCTATACCATCACTAGGTTCTAATACTATACCATCACTAGGTTCTAATACTAAACCATCACTAGGTTTTAACGCTATACCATCACTAGGATCTAATGCCATCACTAGGTTATAATGCTATACCATCACTATGTTCTAATACTATACCATCACTAGGTTCTAATACCAAACCATCACTATCTTGTAATGCTATACCATCACTAGGTTCTAACGCTATACCATCACTAGGTTCTAATACTAAACCATCACTAGGTTCTAATACTAAACCATCACTAGGTTCTAATACTATACCATCACTAGGTTCTAATGCTATACCATCACTAGGTTCTAATACTAAACCATCACTAGGTTCTAATACTATACCATCACTAGGTTCTAATGCTATACCATCACTAGGTTCTAGTGCTATACCATCACTAGGTTATAATGCCATCACTAGGTTCTCATGCTATTCCATCACCAGGTTCTAATGCTATACCATCACTAGGACATAATACTATCACTAGGTTCTAACACTATACCATCACTAGGTTCTAATGCTATACCATCACTAGGTTCTAATGCCATACCATCACTAGGTTCTAATGCCATCACTAGGTTCTAATGCTATACCATCACTAGGTTCTAATAATAAACCATCACTAGGATCTAACGCTATACCATCACTAGGTTCTAATGCTATACCATCACTAGGTTCTAATACTATACCATCACTAGGTTCTAATACTATACCATCACTAGGTTCTAATACTATACCATCACTAGGTTCTAATACTATACCATCACTAGGTTCTAATACTATACCATCACTAGGATTTAATGCTATACCATCACTAGGTTCTAATGCTCTGCAATCACTAGGCTCTGATGCTATACCATCACTAGGTTATAATGCCATCACTAGGTTCTCATGCTATTCCATCAATAGGTTCTAATGCTATACCATCACTAGGTTCTAACACTATACCATCACTAGGTTCTAATGCTATACCATCACTAGGTTCTAATGCCATACCATCACTAGGTTCTAAATCCATCACTAGGTTCTAATGCTATACCATCACTGGGTTCTAATGCTATACCATCACTAGGTTCTAATACTATACCATCACTAGGTTCTAATGCCATACCATCACTAGGTTCTAATACTATACCATCACTAGGATCTAACGCTATACCATCACTAGGTTCTAATGCTATACCATCACTAGGTTCTAATACTGTACCATCACTAGGTTCTAATACTATACCATCACTAGGTTCTAATGCTATACCATCACTTGGTTCTAGTGCTATACCATCACTAGGTTCTAATACTAAACCATCACTAGGTTCTAATACTATACCATCACTAGGTTCTAATGCTATACCATCACTAGGTTCTAATGCTATACCATCACTGGGTTCTAATGCCATACCATCACTAGGTTCTAATGCCATCACTAGGTTATAATGCTATACCATCACTAGGTTCTAATACTAAACCATCACTAGGTTCTAATGCTATACCATCACTAGGTTCTAATGCTATACCATCACTAGGTTCTAATACTATACCATCACTAGGTTCTAATGCTATACCATCACTAGGTTCTAACACTATTCCATCACTAGGATCTAACGCTATACCATCACTATGTTCTAATACTAAACCATCACTAGGTTCTAATGCTATACCATCACTAGGTTCTATTGCCATCACTAGGTTCTAATGCTATACCATCACTATATTCTAATACTATACCATCACTAGGTTCTAACACTATACCATCACTAGGATCTAATATTATACCATCACTAGGTTCTAATGTTATACCATCACTAGGTTCTAACACTATACCATCACTAGGTTCTAATGCTATACCATCACTAGGTTCTAATGCCATACCATCACTAGGTTCTAATGCCATCACTAGGTTCTAATGCTATACCATCACTGGGTTCTAATGCTATACCATCACTAGGTTCTAATACTATACCATCACTAGGTTCTAATGCTATACCATCACTAGGTTCTAATACTATACCATCCCTAGGTTCTAACGCTACACCATCACTAGGTTCTAACGCTACACCATCACTAGGTTCTAATACTAAACCATCACTAGATTCTAATACTATACCATCACTAGGTTCTAATACTATACCATCACTAGGTTCTAATGCTATACCATCACTAGGTTCTAATGCCATCACTAGGTTCTAATGCCATCACTAGGTTGTAATGCTATACCATCACTAGGTTCTAATGCTATACCATCACTAGGTTCTAACACTATACCATCACTAGGATCTAACGCTATACCATCACTAGGATCTAATGCTATACCATCATTAGGTTCTAATGCTATACCATCACTAGGTTCTAATGCTATACCATCACTAGGTTCTAGTGCTATACATCACTAGGTTCTAATGCCATCACTAGGTTCTAACGCTATACCATCACTAGGTTCTAATACTAAACCATCACTAGGACATAATACTATACCATCACTAGGTTCTAACGCTATACCATCACTAGGTTCTAATGCTATACCATCACTAGGTTCTAATGCTATACCATCACTAGGTTCTAATGCCATCACTAGGTTCTATTGCTATACCATCACTAGGTTCTAATACTAAACCATCACTAGGTTCTAATGCTATACCATCACTAGGTTCTAATACTATACCATTACTAGGTTCTAACGCTATACCATCACTAGGTTCTAACACTATACCATCACTAGGTTCTAATGCTATACCATCACTAGGTTCTAATGCCATCACTAGGTTCTAATGCCATCACTAGGTTCTAATACTATACCATCACTAGGTTCTAACGCTATACCATCACTCGGTTCTAATCCTATACCATCACTAGGTTCTAATACTATACCATCACTAGGTTCTAGTGCTATACCATCACTAGGTTCTAATGCTATACCATCACTATGTTCTAACGCTACACCATCACTATGTTCTAACGCTACACCATCATTAGGTTCTAACGCTATACTAGGATCTAACACTATACCATCACTAGGTTCTAACGCTACACCATCACTAGGTTCTAATGCTATACTAGGATCTGACGCTACACCATCACTAGGTTCTAACGCTACACCATCACTAGGTTCTAACGCTACACCATCACTAGGTTCTAATACTAAACCATCACTAGATTCTAATACTATACCATCACTAGGTTCTAATACTATACCATCACTAGGTTCTAATGCTATACCATCACTAGGTTCTAATGCCATCACTAGGTTCTAATGCCATCACTAGGTTCTGATGCTAAACCATCACTAGGTTTTAATTATTTCAATAGAGTCTAATGCTATACTAGGATCTAATGCTAAACCATCACTAGGTTCTAACACTATATCATCCCTCGGTTCTAATGCTACATCATCACTAGGTTCTAATACTATACCATCCCTAGGTTCTAACGCTATACCATCACTAGGTTCTTACGCTACACCATCACTAGGTTCTAATGCCATCACTTGGTTCTAATACTATACCATCACTAGGTTCTAACGCTGTACCATCACTAGGTTCTAACGCTATACCATCACTAGGTTCTAATGCTGTCTCTCTCAGATGTCTCTCTCTTAGCTGTCTCTCTCTCAGCTGTCTCTCTCTCTCAGCTCTCTCTCTCTCTCTCTCTCTCAGCTGTCTCTCTCAACTGTCTCTCTCTCAGCTGTCTCTCTCAGCTGTCTCTCTCTCTCTCAGTTGTCTCTCTCTCTCTCAGCTCTCTCTCTCTCTCTCAGCTGTCTCTCTCAGCTGTCTCTCTCTCAGCTGTCTCTCTCAGCTGTCTCTCTCTCTCTGTTGTCTCTCTCTCTCTCAGCTCTCTCTCTCTCTCTCAGCTGTCTCTCTCTCAGCTGTCTCTCTCAGCTGTCTCTCTCTCTCTGTTGTCTCTCTCTCTCTCAGCTCTCTCTCTCTCAGCTGTCTCTCTCTCAGCTGTCTCTCTATCTCTCAGCTGTCTCTCTCTCTCTCAGCTGTCTCTCTCAGCTCTCTCTCTCAGCTCTCTCTCTCAGCTCTCTCTCAGCTCTCTCAGCTGTCTCTCTCAGCTGTCTCTTTCTCTCTTTCAGCTGTCTCTCTCTCTCTCTCAAATGTCTCTCTCTCTCAGCTGTCTCTCTCTCTCTCTCAGCTGTCTCTCTCTCTCTCGGCTGTCTCTCTCTCTCTCAGCTGTCTCTCTCTCAGCTGTCTCTCTCAGCTGTCTCTCTCTCTCTCAGCTGTCTCTCTCTCAGCTCTCTCTCTCTCTCAGCTCTCTCTCTCTCAGCTGTCTCTCTCTCTCTCTCAGCTCTCTCTCTCTCTCAGCTGTCTCTCTCTCTCTCAGCTGTCTCTCTCTCTCTCAGCTGTCTCTCTCTCTCTCTCAGCTGTCTCTCTCTCTCAGCTGTCTCTCTCTCAGCTGTCTCTCTCTCAGCTCTCTCTCTCTCTCACCTGTCTCTCTCTCTCTCTCAGCTGTCTCTCTCTCTCTCTCAGCTATCTCTCTCTCTCTCTCAGCTATCTCTCTCTCTCAGCTGTCTCTCTCTCTCAGCTATCTCTCTCTCTCAGCTATCTCTCTCTTTCTCTCAGCTGTCTCTCTCTCAGCTGTCTCTCTCTCTCAGCTATCTCTCTCTCTCTCAGCTGTTTCTGAAGTCTGTCTGTGTATCTGTGTGTCTGTAGATGCTGACAGACGGTCTGTGTCGACCGTGAACCTTTCCAAACATGCAGCTGATCCAGTTATAACCAAGAGACTGTCCTACTCCTCTGCCACACTCTTACACTCTCCTGACAGAGGTAAACACACACACATTGTCATATTCTCCAGCTCACTCTCGCTACAGTGTCTGTAAAAGTCTGTGACATCTATAAAGAAAGTTTCCTCCCGAAAACTATATTTTGGGATTTGTTTCATTGGTCCATTGTTGACAAGTTTTCAACATAATGTAACTTTCTACACAAATCATCCCTGTATGATACATTTAGCATTATGATTCTGAGTTTCACAGATTTGATTTGTCAACCATGAACTAATCAAACAAATACTGGGTCATGTTGTCCTGGTCCTTAGCTGATAGTCTCCTGTCCTCCTCTCCCAGACTGGGTCATGTTGTCCTGCTGATAGTCTCCTGTCCTCCTCTCCCAGGCTGGGTCATGTTGTCCTGCTGATAGTCTCCTGTCCTCCTCTCCCAGACTGGGTCATGTTGTCCTGCTGATAGTCTCCTGTCCTCCTCTCCCAGGCTGGGTCATGTTGTCCTGCTGATAGTCTCCTGTCCTCGTCTCCCAGGCTGGGTCATGTTGTCCTGCTGATAGTCTCCTGTCCTCGTCTCCCAGGCTGGGTCATGTTGTCCTGCTGATAGTCTCCTGTCCTCCTCTCCCAGACTGGGTCATGTTGTCCTGCTGATAGTCTCCTGTCCTCCTCTCCCAGACTGGGTCATGTTGTCCTGCTGATAGTCTCCTGTCCTCCTCTCCCAGGCTGGGTCATGTTGTCCTGCTGATAGTCTCCTGTCCTCCTCTCCCAGACTGGGTCATGTTGTCCTGCTGATAGTCTCCTGTCCTCCTCTCCCAGGCTGGGTCATGTTGTCCTGCTGATAGTCTCCTGTCCTCGTCTCCCAGGCTGGGTCATGTTGTCCTGCTGATAGTCTCCTGTCCTCGTCTCCCAGGCTGGGTCATGTTGTCCTGCTGATAGTCTCCTGTCCTCCTCTCCCAGACTGGGTCATGTTGTCCTGCTGATAGTCTCCTGTCCTCCTCTCCCAGACTGGGTCATGTTGTCCTGCTGATAGTCTCCTGTCCTCCTCTCCCAGACTGGGTCATGTTGTCCTGCTGATAGTCTCCTGTCCTCCTCTCCCAGACTGGGTCATGTTGTCCTGCTGATAGTCTCCTGTCCTCGTCTCCCAGGCTGGGTCATGTTGTCCTGCTGATAGTCTCCTGTCCTCGTCTCCCAGGCTGGGTCATGTTGTCCTGCTGATAGTCTCCTGTCCTCGTCTCCCAGGCTGGGTCATGTTGTCCTGCTGATAGTCTCCTGTCCTCGTCTCCCAGGCTGGGTCATGTTGTCCTGCTGATAGTCTCCTGTCCTCCTCTCCCAGACTGGGTCATGTTGTCCTGCTGATAGTCTCCTGTCCTCCTCTCCCAGACTGGGTCATGTTGTCCTGCTGATAGTCTCCTGTCCTCCTCTCCCAGACTGGGTCATGTTGTCCTGCTGATAGTCTCCTGTCCTCCTCTCCCAGACTGGGTCATGTTGTCCTGCTGATAGTCTCCTGTCCTCCTCTCCCAGGCTGGGTCATGTTGTCCTGCTGATAGTCTCCTGTCCTCCTCTCCCAGACTGGGTCATGTTGTCCTGGTGATAGTCTCCTGTCCTCCTCTCCCAGACTGGGTCATGTTGTCCTGCTGATAGTCTCCTGTCCTCCTCTCCCAGACTGGGTCATGTTGTCCTGCTGATAGTCTCCTGTCCTCGTCTCCCAGACTGGGTCATGTTGTCCTGCTGATAGTCTCCTGTCCTCGTCTCCCAGACTGGGTCATGTTGTCCTGCTGATAGTCTCCTGTCCTCGTCTCCCAGGCTGGGTCATGTTGTCCTGCTGATAGTCTCCTGTCCTCGTCTCCCAGACTGGGTCATGTTGTCCTGCTGATAGTCTCCTGTCCTCCTCTCCCAGACTGGGTCATGTTGTCCTGCTGATAGTCTCCTGTCCTCCTCTCCCAGACTGGGTCATGTTGTCCTGGTGATAGTCTCCTGTCCTCCTCTCCCAGACTGGGTCATGTTGTCCTGCTGATAGTCTCCTGTCCTCCTCTCCCAGACTGGGTCATGTTGTCCTGGCACCATGATGAACCTTTACTTCTCTCTTTGTGTAAGCATATTGATGTTTTCCAACTAACGTGTGTGTGTGTGTGTGTGTGTGTGTGTGTGTGTGTGTGTGTGTGTGTGTGTGTGTGTGTGTGTGTGTGTTTCCCTAGGCATGCGCCAAAACACAGTGGTCAAGCGTGTTCTACAGCCCACACTCTCCTACTTGGCACGCAGCCGCAGCGCCATGAGCTTGTCTGGAGACACTGGTAACACGCAATGTAGACTGTGGTAATAACTGGGGGTTAGTGGTTAGACTGGTAATAACAGGGGGTTAGTGTTTAGACTGTGGTAATAACTGGGGGTTAGTGTTTAGACTGGTAATAACAGGGGGTTAGTGTTTAGACTGTGGTAATAACTGGGGGTTAGTGTTTAGACTGGTAATAACGGGGTTAGTTGTTAGACTGTGGTAATAACAGGGGGTTAGTGGTTGGACTCATGATTTGGTTGGGTCTAATTGTGCTGCTGTCCTGGGGCTCTGTGGGTTGTGTTTGTGTTTGTGAACAGAGCCCCAGAACCAGCTTGCTTAGGGGACTCTTCTCCAGGTTCATTTCTCTGTAGGTGATGGCTTTGTTATGGAAGGTTTGGGAATCGCTTCCTTTTAGGTGGTTGTAGAATTGAACGTCTCTTTTCTGGATTTTGAAAATTAGCGAGTATCGGCCTGATTCTGCTCTGCATTATTTGGTGTTTTACGTTGTACACTGGGGATATTTTTGCAGAATTCTGCGTGCAGAGTCTCAATTTGGTGTTTGTCCCATTTAGTGAATTCTTGGTTGGTGAGCGGACCCCAGGCCTCACAACCATAAAGGGCAATGGGTTCAATAACTATTTCAAGTATTTTTAGCCAGATCCTGATTGGGATGTCGAATTTTACGTTCCTTTTGATGGCATAGAAGGCCCTTCTTGGTATATTTGCAGTGTTGACCCTTCTTTTTCAAGACCTCTGCAATCTGTCCTGGCATGCTGTCAATTAACTTCTGGGCCACATTCTGACTGATGGCCGCCCATTCTTGCGTAATCAATGCTTGGAGTTTGTCAGAATTTGTGTGGGTTTTTGTTTGTCCACCCGCCTCTTGAGGATTGACCACAAGTTCTCAATAGGATTAAGGTCTGGGGAGTTTCCTGGCCATGGACTCAAAATATCGATGTTTTGTTGCCCGAGCCACTTAGTTATCACTTTTGCCTTATGGCAAGGTGCCCCATCATGCTGGTAAAGGCATTGTTCGTCACCAAACTGTTCCTGGATGGTTGGGAGAGGTTGCTCTCGAAGGATGTGTTGGTATCATTCTTTGTTCATGGCTGTGTTCTTAGGCAAAATTGTGAGTGAGCCCACTCCCTTGGCTGAGAAGCAACCCCACACATGAATGGTCTCAGGATGCTTTACTGTTGGCATGACACAGGACTGATGGTAGCGCTCACCTTGTCTTCTCCGGACAAGCTTTTTTCCGGATGCCCCCAAACAATCTGAAAGGGGATTCATCAGAGAAAATGACTTTACCCCAGTCCCCAGCAGTCCAATCCCTGTACCTTTTGCAGAATATCAGTCTGTCCCTGATGTTTTTCCTGGAGAGAAGTGGCTTCTTTGCTGCCCTTCTTGACACCAGTCCATCCTCCATAAGCCTTCGCCTCACTGTGCGTGCAGATGCACTCACACCTGCCTGCTGCCATTCCTGAGCAAGCTCTGTTCTGGTGGTGCCCCGATCCCGCAGCTGAATCAACTTTAGGAGACGGTCCTGGCGCTTGCTGGACTTCCTTGGGCGCCCTGAAGCCTTCTTCACAACAATTGAACCGCTCTTCTTGAAGTTCTTGATGATCCGATAAATGGTTGATTTAGGTGCAATCTTACTGGCAGCAATATCCTTGCCTGTGAAGCCCTTTGTGTGCAAAGCAATGTGTTTCCTTGCAGGTAACCATGATTGACAGAGGAACAACAATGATTCCAAGCACCACCCTCCTTTTGAAGCTTCCAGTCTGTTATTTGAACTCAATCAGCATGACAGAGTGATCTCCAGCCTTGTCCTCGTCAACACTCACACCTGTGTTTACGAGAGAATCACTGACATGATGTCAGCTGGTCCTTTTGTGGCAGGGCTGAAATGCAGTGGAAATGTTTTTTTGGATTCAGTTTATTTTCATGACGAAGAGGGACTTTTTTTCACTCTTCATAACATTCTGGAGAATATGCAAATTGCCATCATACAAACTGAGGCAATTAATATTTGTGTCATTCTCAAAACTTTTGACTGTATAGTTTTCTATGTGCTTTAGGGCAACGGTGTCTAGATGGAATTTGTATTTGTGGTCCTGGCAACTGGATATTTTTCGGAACACCATTATTTTTGTCTTAGTGAGATTTAATGTCAGGGCCCAGGTCTGACAGAATCTGTGCAGAAGATCTAGGTGCTGCTGTAGGCCCTCCTTGGTTGAAGACAGAAGCACCAGATCATCAGTTGTTGAAGAGGGTGGGGCTTAAGCTGCACCCCTGTCTTGTTGTCTGTGGATTTTATAATGGTGTATAATGGTGTATGTTTTTCCCCCAACACCACTTTCCATCAATTTGTTTAGCAGACCCTCATCAAATTGAGTCAAAAGCTTTTTTAAATTTTTTTTATTTTTTAAAGCTTGTTTTTCCCCCAACGCCACTTTCCATCAGTTTGTAAAGCCCTCATGCCAAATTGAGTCGAAAGCTTTTTTGAAATCAACTAAACATGAGAAGACTTTGCCTTTGTTTTGGTTTGTTTGTTTGTCAATTGGGGTGCAGGGTGAATACGTGGTCTGTCGTACGGTAATTTGGTAAAAATGCCAATTCGACATTTGCTCAGTACATTGTTTTCGCTGAGGGAATAAACGAGTCTGCTGTTAATGATAATGCAGAGGATTTCCCCAATGTTGCTGTTGACACATATACCACAGTAGTTATTGGGGTCAAATTTGTCTCCACTTTTGTGGATTGGGGTGATCAGTCCTACGTTCCAAATTGGAGAAGATGCCAGAGCTAAGGATGATGTTAAAGAGTTTAAGTATTGCCAAATGGAATTTGTTGTCTGTATATTTTATCATTTCATTGAATATGATACCATCAACCCCACAGGCCTTTTTGGGTTGGAGGGTTTGCATTTTGTCCTGTAGTTCATTCAGTGTAATTGGAGAATCCAGTGGGTTCTGGAATCCAGTGGGTTCTGGAATCCAGTGTGTTCTGGAATCCAGTGGGTTCTGGAATCCAGTGTGTTCTGGAATCCAGTGTGTTCTGGAATTCAGTGGGTTCTGGTCTTTAATAGTTGATTCTAAGATTTGTATTTCATCATTTATATGTTTTTGTAGTTTGTTCAACAGTGGTAGGTCTGATCACCGACAATGATGAGACAGCCTATAGGGAGGAGGTCTGAGACACGCAGTGTGGTACCAGGACAACAACCTCTCCCTCAATGTGAGCAAGACAAAGGAGCTGATCATGGACTACAGGAAAAGGAGGCCAAACACACCCACATTCACCGAACAGGCCCACATTAACATTGACAGGACTGTAGTTGAGCGGGTCGAGAGTTTCAAGTTCCTTGGTGTCCACATCACCAATGAACTATCATGGTCCAAACACACCAAGACAGTTTTGAAGAGGGCACAACAAAACCTTTTCCCCCTCAGGAGATTTGGCATGGGTCCCCAGATCCTCAAAAACGTTCTACAGCTGCACCATTGAGAGCATCCTGGATCACCGCCTGGTATGGCAACTGCTCAGCATCTAACCGTAAGGCGCTACAGAGGGTAGTGCGTAGGGCCCAGTACACCACTGGGACCAAGCTTCCTGCCACCCAGGACCTTTATAATAGGCGGTGTCAGAGGAAAGCCCATAAAATTGTCAGGGACTCCAGTCACCCAAGTCATAGACTGTTCTCTCTGCTACCGCACAAGCAAGCAGTACCGGAGTCTAGGACCAAAAGGCTCCTTAAAAGCTTCTACCCACAGGCCATACGTCTGCTGAACAATTCATCTATAATGATACAGGGCGAGACCCACGTCTGATGAACAATGAAACCAGACGATTTACATTGAACTCTTCCTCCCCCCTCCTTGTACCCTGCTGCTACTCGCTGTTTATTATCTATGCATAGTCACTTCACCCCTACCTACATGTACAAATTACCTCAAAACTGAACTGTATATAGTCTTATTATTATTTTATTGTTACTTTTTATTATTTTTCACTTAATCAATCAATCAATCACATTTATTTATATAGCCGTTCTAATAATTATACTACAGGGCACTCTTATTATACTACAGGGCACTCTTATTATACTACAGGGCACTCTTATTATACTACAAGGCACTCTTATTATACTACAGGGCACTCTTATTATACTACAGGGCACTCTTATTATACTACAGGGCACTCTTATTATACTACAGGGCACTCTTATTATACTACAGGGCACTCTTATTATACTACAGGGCACTCTTATTATGCTACAGGGCACTCTTATTATACTACAAGGTACTCTTATGTAATGTAAATCATATTTATTTATATAGCCGTTCTTACATCAGCTGATATCTCAAAGTGTTGTACAGAAACCCAGCCTAAAACCCCAAACAGCAAGCAATGCAGGTGTACAAGCACGGTGGCTAGGAAAAACTCCCTAGAAAGGCCAAAACCTAGGAAGAAACCTAGAGAGGAACCAGGCTATGTGGGGTGGCCAGTCCTCTTCTGGCTGTGCCGGGTGGAGATTATAACAGAACATGGCCAAGATGTTCAAATGTTCATAGATGACCAGCAGGGTCAAATAATAATAATCACAGTAGTTGTCGAGGGTGCAGCAAGTCAGCACTTCAGGAGTAAATGTCAGTTGGCTTTTCATAGCCGATCATTGAGAGTAGCTCTACCGCTCCTGCTGTCTCTAGAGAGTTGAAAACAGCAGGTCTGGGACAGGTAGCACGTCCGGTGAACAGGTCAGGGTTCCATAGCCGCAGGCAGAACAGTTGAAATTGGAGCAGCAGCACGACCAGGTGGACTGGGGACAGCAAGGTGTCATCATGCCAGGTAGTCCTGAGGCATGGTCCTAGGGCTCGTGAGAGAGAGAATTCACACAGGACACCGGATAGGACAGGAGAAGTACTCCAGATACAGTGCCTTGCGAAAGTATTCGGCCCCCTTGAACTTTGCGACCTTTTGCCACATTTCAGGCTTCAAACATAAAGATATAAAACTGTATTTTTTTGTGAAGAATCAACAACAAGTGGGACACAATCATGAAGTGGAACGACATTTATTGGATATTTCAAACTTTTTTAAC
This sequence comes from Oncorhynchus clarkii lewisi, assembly GCF_045791955.1. Taxonomy (NCBI): domain Eukaryota; kingdom Metazoa; phylum Chordata; class Actinopteri; order Salmoniformes; family Salmonidae; genus Oncorhynchus; species Oncorhynchus clarkii. The sequence continues at coordinate 92,058,072 of NC_092150.1, forward strand.
AAATCAAAAACTGAAAAATTGGGCGTGCAATATATATAACAAACTGACCCTACCCCCCCGACACATAAACTACTGCAGCATAAGTACTGGAGGCTGAGACAGGAGGGGTCAGACACTGTGGCCCCATCCGATGATACCCCAGATATCCCTCTAGGGCCAAACAGGCAGGATATAACCCCACCCACTTTGCCAAAGCACAGCCCCCACACCACTAGAGGGATATCTTCAACCACCAACTTACCATTGTGAGACAAGGCCGAGTATAGCCCACAAAGATCTCCGCCACGGCACAACCCAAGGCACAACCCAAGGGGGGGAGGGGCGCCAACCCGGACAGGAAGATCACGTCATTGAGTCCACCCACTCAAGTGACACACCCTTCCTAGGGACGGCATGGAAGAGCACCAGTAAGCCAGTGACTCAGCCCCTGTAATAGGGTTAGAGGCAGAGAATCCCAGTGGAGAGAGGGGAACCGGCCAGGCAGACACAGCAAGGGCGGTTCGCTGCTCCAGAGCCTTTCCGTTCACCTTCCCATTCCTGGGCCAGACTACACTCAATCATATGACCCACTGAAGAGATGAGTCTTCAGTAAAGACTTAAAGGTTGAGACAAAGTCTGCGTCTCTCACATGGGTAGGCAGACCATTCCATAATAATGGAGCTCTATAGGAGAAAGCCCTGCCTCCAGCTGTTTGCTTAGAAATTCTAGGGACAGTTAGGAGGCCTGCGTCTTGTGACCGTAGCGTACGTGTAGGTATGTACGGCAGGACCAAATCAGAGAGATAGGTAGGAGCAAGCCCATGTAATGCTTTGTAGGTAAGCAGTAAAACCTTGAAATCAGCCCTTGCCTTAACAGGAAGCCCGTGTAGGGAGGCTAGCACTGGAGTAATATGATCAAATCTTTTGTTTCTAGTCAGGATTCTAGCAGCTGTATTTAGCACTAACTGAAGTTTATTTAGTGCTTTATCCAGGTAGCCAGAAAGTAGAGCATTGCAGTAGTCTAACCTAGAAGTGACAAAAGCATGGATTAATTTTTCTGCATCATTTTTGGACAGAAAGTTTCAGATTTTTGCAATGTTACGTAGATGGAAAAAAGCTGTCCTTGAAATGGTCTTGATATGTTCTTCAAAAGAGAGATCAGGGTCCAGAGTAACGCCGAGGTCCTTCACAGTTTTATTTGAGACGACTGTACAACCATTAAGATTAATTGTCAGATTCAACAGAAGATCTCTTTGTTTCTTGGGACCTAGAACAAGCATCTCTGTTTTGTCCGAGTTTAAAAGTAGAAAGTTTGCAGCCATCCACTTCCTTATGTCTGAAACACATGCTTCTAGCAAGGGCAATTTTGGGGCTTTACCATGTTTCATTGAAATGTACAGCTGTGTGTCATCTGCATAGCAGTGAAAGTTAACATTATGTCCGAATGACATCCCCAAGAGGTAAAATATATAGTGAAAACAATAGTGGTCCTAAAACGGAACCTTGAGGAACACCGAAATTTACAGTTGATTTGTCAGAGGACAAACCATTCACAGAGACAAACTGATATCTTTTTATTGAATATGATACCATCAACCCCACGGGCCTTTTTGGGTTGGAGGGTTTGCATTTTGTCCTGTAGTTTATTCAATGTAATTGGAGAATCCAGTGGGTTCTGGTAGTCTTTAATAGTTGATTCAAAGATTTATCTTTCCGACAGATAAGATCTAAACCAGGCCAGAACTTGTCCATGTAGACCAATTTGGGTTTCCAATCTCTCCAAAAGAATGTGGTGATCGATGGTATCAAAAGCAGCACTAAGGTCTAGGAGCACGAGAACAGATGCAGAGCCTCGGTCCGATGCCATTAAAATGTAATTTACCACCTTCACAAGTGCCGTCTCAGTGCTATGATGGAGTCTAAAACCAGACTGAAGCATTTAGTATACATTGTTTGTCTTCAGGAAGAGCTTTTTCTAAAATATTTGAGAGGAATGGGAGATTCGACATAGGCCGATAGTTTTTTAATATTTTCTTGGGTTAATGTTTGGCTTTTTCAAGAGAGGCTTTATTACTGCCACTTTTAGTGAGTTTGGTACACATCCGGTGGATAGAGAGCCGTTTGTTATGTTCAACATAGGAGGACCAAGCACAGGAAGCAGCTCTTTCAGTAGTTTAGTTGGAATAGGGTCCAGTATGCAGCTTGAAGGTTTAGAGGCCATGATTATTTTCATCATTGTGTCAAGAGATATAGTACTAAAACACTTGAGCGTCTCTCTTGATCCTAGGTCCTGGCAGAGTTGTGCAGACTCAGGACAATTGAGCTTTGAAGGAATCCGCAGATTTAAAGAGGAGTCCGTAATTTGCTTTCTAATAATCATGATCTTTTCCTCAAAGAAGTTCATGAATTTATCAAATAAAGTGAAAGCCATCCTCACTTGGGGAATGCTGCTTTTTAGTTAGCTTTGCGACAGTATCAAAAAGGAATTTCGTATTGTTCTTATTCTCCTCAATTAAGTTAGAAAAATAGGATGATCGAGCAGCAGTGAGGGCTCTTCGGTACTGCACAGTACTGTCTTTCCAAGCTAGTCGGAAGACTTCCAGTTTGGTGTGCCGCCATTTCCGTTCCAATTTTCTGGAAGCTTGCTTCAGAGCTCGGGTATTTTCTGTGTACCAGGGAGCTAGTTTCTTATGACAAATGCTTTTAGTTTTTAGGGGTGCAACTGTATCTAGGGTATTACACAAGGTTAAATTGAGTTCCTCAGTTAGGTGGTTAACTGATTTTTGTCCTCTGACATCCTTGGGTAGACAGAGGGAGTCTAGATTGTGTTAATTGTTTTTTGGTAGACTTCCACACTACTCTCCTTCCATCTATATCATTTCTTAATATTATTCAGTTCCTTTGGCTTTTGATGCCTCATGATTGAGTATTGCTCTGTTCAAGTATACTGTGATTTTGCTGTGATCTGATAGGGGCGACACCCCTATCTCTCTCTCTCTTATTCTCTCTTATTCTCTCTCTAACTTCCCCTCTCTCTCTTCCTCTCTCTCTCTCTTATTCTCTCTCTAACTTCCCCTCTCTCTCTTCCCCTCTCTCTCTTCCTCTCTCTCTCTCTTATTCTCTCTCTAACTTCCTCTCTCTCTCTCTTCCTCTCTCTCTTATTCTCTCTCTAACTTCCTCTCTCTCTCTCTTATTCTCTCTCTAACTTCCCCTCTCTCTCTTCCTCTCTCTCTTCCTCTCTCTCTATAAATGATGTCGCCTAATGTGTGATCAATAGCTCTGATTGATTATATCGCTAACCTGTCAGACTCCTGATGGTTAGTGTCCTCACCAACGGTGTCTGCACGTGGTAGCACTAACAAATACTCCTCTTTTCCCTCTCTTGGCTCTCTGTTCCTCGCCATCTCTTCCTCCTTTCTTTCCTCGCCTCCTTTTCTCCTTCCTTTCACCCATCCTGTCCATGTCTAACCCCTGATTGGTGGTGACCGTGTGACAGGAGCCATGCCTGTATGTCCTCGCTCGGTGTCCTGTCACCCTATGGGATCTATGTCCTTCAAGTCCATCCAGTCCCAGCCTCTGACCGTCTGCCGCAGCCAAGAGCCACTCCTCCCCAGGGACATGACCAACCGCCGGAGGACCACCGGCAAAGCACCGGTAAGACATGACATTATCAATATGCATGTTGTTGATTTAACACATGACATCATCAACATGCACCGGTAACACATGACGACATCATCAACATGCACCGGTAACACATGACGACATCATCAACTTGCAACGGTAACACATGACGACATCATCAACTTGCACCGGTAACACATGACGACATCATCAACATGCACCGGTAACACATGACGACATCATCAACATGCACCGGTAACACATGACGACATCATCAACATGCACCGGTAACACATGACGACATCATCAACATGCACCGGTAACACAAGACGACATCATGAACTTGCACCGGTAACACATGACGTCATCAACCTGCACCGATAACACATGACGTCATCAACCTGCACCGGTAAGACTTGAGGGCGTGTTCCTCTGCTCAGGCGTTGCTGACACATGCCAGATCTAACAACGATAAGTAATCAGCTCCCAAAATGATGACTTTTAAGTGACTTTACTTTCAATAATCTGATGACTGTTATTTATTTCATCTAATAGCTATGTTTAATTGTAACAATTTACTCATTAGGAATTTGGGGGCACCACAGAAGAGGTTGTTTAAAGAGTTACCATCTGCCAAATTAAACTCTAGAAGGTCTTTACCTATCACATCCATAAAACAGTCAACATATTAATCATAACATCATATCATCATTCTGAACAGTCGTAACCTCCTTGGATCTGCAAAAACCCCTGGCCGTACTCATGACTCACTACTACAGAAATTGGTTTAATCATTTATTTACTAGCTAACTAAATAATGACACAGAATAAACATGGAGAAAAGAGAGAGAGAATAAGGGACACTTATCGTGGATACATTCTATAAATATTCTTCCATTAATCATATACTTTGTACACGAACCGCCGCCCGTTTGGAGTAAAAAACATGAATGTATTTACGTGTGAAATGCCTTCGTTTGTCATTTATCTCTGTCGGAACCAAGCCTTCTCGGAAAGGGGTTTGGTTGGGCCTTCTCTTGGACTTGAGTGTAAGGCTCTGATTGTCCACAAGAGGTCACAATGTCCTTCTTCTTAGTTGTCCGAGGCTTCAATGCCTTGTTCTGTCATCTGGAGCAGAACTTAAAGATTGTGTTCCCTTCCATTGGTCCTCTGAAGACGGCCAATCAGCCGTGTCGATGATCCCCAGTGGGGTGATGAGAGCAGCGATGGTCTGAAGAGAGTAACAGGAAGGTCCTACTGGAATTAACTTTCCTAAATACCATACTCAGGACAGGCTAATCAGCTGTACCAGTGATTGTCTGAGGTGAGCTTCTCACTTCTTCCTCCTCGTGTTGGTGTTCAGGATTCGGACCACGATGGACATGAGCTGGTAATTTGTATTTTTTATAAATAAATAAAGTTACACTTTTTCCTGCTCCCAAGTGGCGCAGGGGTTTAAGGCACTGCATCTCAGTGCTAGAGGCGTCACTACAGACACCCTGGTTCGAATCCAGGCTGTATCACAACCGGCCGAGATTGGGTGCACAATTGGCCCAGCGTCGTCCGGGTTTGCCCTGGTGCCCTGTAAATAGGAATTTGTTCTTAACTGACTTCCCTAATTAAATAAAGGTTAAATAAATAAATAAAATATATATACTTTTTATTTTATTATGATGCTGATGAATGGCACGACAATGGGCCACAGGATCTCGTCTATAAAATACAATTGTGTTCATTGTCCGTAACTTATGCCTGCCCCATACCATAACCCCACCGCCACCATGGGGCACTTTGTTCACAATGTTGACATCAGTAAACCGCTCGCCCACACCACACCATACACGTCGTCTGTAGTTGTGAGGCCGGTTAGACGCCAAATTCTCTAAAACAACGTTGGAGGTGGCTTATGATAGATAAATGAACATTCAATCCTCTGGCAACAGCTTTAGTGAACATTCCTGCAGCATGCCAATTGCACGCTCCTTCAAAACTTGAGACGTCTGTGGCATTGTATTGTGTGACAAAACGGCACATTTTAGTGTGGCCTTTTATTTTCCCCAGCACAAGGTGAACCTGTGTAATGATCATGCTGTTTAATCAGCTTCTTGATATGCCACACCTGTCAGGTGGATGGATTATCTTGGCAAAGGAGAAATACTCACTAACAGGGATGGAAACAAATTGATTTAATTAGTTGGCAACTGAATTAATCAGGGGCAGGTAATCCACTTTGAGCTGGGAGGTGATGTTGGAACATTGCTGCTATAACATCCTCCACTCTTCTGGGAAGGCTTTCGACTAGATGTAGGAACATTGCTGCTATAACAGCCTCCACTCTTCTGGGAAGGCTTTCGACTAGATGTTGGAACATTGCTGCTATAACAGCCTCCACTCTTCTGGGAAGGCTTTCCACTAGATGTTGGAACATTGCTGCGGGGACTTGCTTCCATTCAGCCACAAGAGCATTAGTGAGGTCGAACACTGATGTTGGGCGATTAGGCCAGGCTCACAGTCGGTGAACCAATTCATCCCATGGGGTTGAGGTCAGGGCTCTTTCTGTGAAGGCCAGTCAAGTTCTTCCACACTGATCTAGATGAACAAATTCTGTATGTACCTCACTTTGTGCACGGGGGCATTGTCATTCTGAAACAGGAAAGGGCCGTCCCCAGACTGTTGCCACGAAGTTAGAAGCACAGAATGGTCTAGAATGTCATTGTATACTGTAGCGTTAAGAATTCCCTTCACTGGAACTAAGGGGCCCGAACCATGAAAAACAGCCCCAGACCATTATTCCTTCTCCACCAAACTTTACAGTTGGCACTATGCATTGGGGCAGGTAGCGTTCTCCTGGCATCTGCCAAACCCAGATCCGTCTGTCAGACTGCCAGATGGTGAAGCGTGATTCATCCCTCCAGAGAACACGTTTCCACTGCTCCAGAGTCCAATGGCAGTGAACTTTACTCCACTCCAGCCAACGCATGGCATTCTGGCGATCTTAGGCTTGTGTGCAGCTGCTCAGCCATGGAAACCCATTTCATGAAGCTCCCGATGAACAATTACTGTGCTGACGTTGCTTCCAGAGGCAGTTTGGAACTTGTTAGTGAGTGTTGCAAGTTGCAACCAAGGACAGATGATTTTTACACGCTACGGGCACTCGGCGGTCTCGTTCTGTGAGCTTGTGTGGCCTACCACTTCATGGCTGAGCCGTTGTTGCTCCTAGACGTTTCCACTTCCAAATAACAGCACTAGCAGGGCAGAAATTTGACAAACTGATTTGTTGGAAAGGTGGCATCCTATGACGGTGCCATGTTGAAAGTCACTGAGGTCTTCAGTATGGCCATTCTACTACCAATGTTTGTCAATGAAGATTGCATGGCTGGGTGCTCGATTTTTATACATCTGTCAGCAACGGGTGTGGCTGAAATAGCCGAATCCACTAATTTGAAGTGGTGTCCACATACATTTGTATATATAGTATAAATCACACGACCATGTGTGACAATAAAATGAAAAAATAAATGTACATGTTGAGGCGTTCACACGTTCAACAAGGTGTTAGTAAGGCGTTCCTTTGGTTAATTTATGGCCTTTATCACCCCTCACTCATTCGTGTGTGTGTCTGTGTTTGTGTGTATAAGGATAAAACTCGGGACTCAGTCAGAAAGTCTTGGAGCAACCTCTCCATGCCTCTGACCACGCCCCCTCTGACCACGCCCCCTCTGACCACACCCACTGCCAAAATGTCCCGGTCGCCACGGAAACAGCAGAGTAGAGTGACAGCTCCCTCGCCTGGCAGGTTGGTGGAAATAGCAGCTCATAGAGAACCTATAATTCTAATATCTCTCTAATACGCCACTAGACTAGACGACCTCATCTCTCTGTTACAGTTAGTGGGTCATAACCTAGCGCTCTGGATAAAAGCAGTGCACTATGTAGGGAATAGGGTGCCATTTCATCTCTCTCTCCTCTTTCACCCCCCCTCCCCCAGACCACCCCAGAGAGAGAAGCCGTCCCCTCGCCCCTCCACCCCCAAGCAGCTGTGGTCTTCCAGTGGAAGGGATGTGGGGAACCTCAGGCCCAGTAGGACGGTGCCAGAGGGCCTGTCCTTGTCTCTGATTGGACCGCAGGCAGCAGGAGGACCTGAGGGAGACCACGGGGGTCTGACACCCTCCCAGCCCCACCCTCAGACCCTTGGCCAATCCAGAGCCAGCCCAAGCACAGGCACAGTAGTACACACAGACACACACACAGCAGTAGACAGACAGACAGAACTATCCACACAGCAGTAGACAGACAGAACTAGCCACACAGCAGTAGACAGACAGACAGAACTAGCCACACAGCAGTAGACAGACAGAACTAGCCACACAGCAGTAGACAGACAGAACTAGCCACACAGCAGTAGACAGACAGAACTAGCCACACAGCAGTAGACAGACAGACAGAACTAGCCACACAGCAGTAGACAGACAGAACTAGCCACACAACAGTAGACAGACAGAACTAGCCACACAACAGTAGACAGACAGACAGAACTAGCCACACAGCAGTAGCCAGACAGACAGAACTAGCCACACAGCAGTAGCCAGACAGACAGAACTAGCCACACAGCAGTAGACAGACAGAACTAGCCACACAGCAGTAGCCAGACAGACAGAACTAGCCACACAGCAGTAGACAGACAGACAGAACTAGCCACACAGCAGTAGCCAGACAGACAGAACTAGCCACACAGCAGTAGCCAGACAGACAGAACTAGCCACACAGCAGTAGACAGACAGACATAACTAGCCACACAGCAGTAGACAGACAGACATAACTAGCCACACAGCAGTAGCCAGACAGACAGAACTAGCCACACAGCAGTAGACAGACAGACAGAACTAGCCACACAGCAGTAGCCAGACAGACAGAACTAGCCACACAGCAGTAGACAGACAGACAGAACTAGCCACACAGCAGTAGCCAGACAGACAGAACTAGCCACACAGCAGTAGCCAGACAGACAGAACTAGCCACACAGCAGTAGACAGACAGACAGAACTAGCCACACAGCAGTAGCCAGACAGACAGAACTAGCCACACAGCAGTAGCCAGACAGACAGAACTAGCCACACAGCAGTAGCCAGACAGACAGAACTAGCCACACAGCAGTAGCCAGACAGACAGAACTAGCCACACAGCAGTAGCCAGACAGACAGAACTAGCCACACAGCAGTAGCCAGACAGACAGAACTAGCCACACAGCAGTAGCCAGACAGACAGAACTAGCCACACAGCAGTAGCCAGACAGACAGAACTAGCCACACAGCAGTAGACAGACAGACAGAACTAGCCACACAGCAGTAGCCAGACAGACAGAACTAGCCACACAGCAGTAGACAGACAGACAGAACTAGCCACACAGCAGTAGCCAGACAGACAGAACTAGCCACACAGCAGTAGACAGACAGACAGAACTAGCCACACAGCAGTAGCCAGACAGACAGAACTAGCCACACAGCAGTAGCCAGACAGACAGAACTAGCCACACAGCAGTAGACAGACAGACAGAACTAGCCACACAGCAGTAGACAGACAGACAGAACTAGCCACACAGCAGTAGACAGACAGACAGAACTAGCCACACAGCAGTAGACAGACAGACAGAACTAGCCACACAGCAGTAGACAGACAGACAGAACTAGCCACACAGCAGTAGACAGACAGACAGAACTAGCCACACAGCAGTAGCCAGACAGACAGAACTAGCCACACAGCAGTAGACAGACAGAACTAGCCACACAGCAGTAGCCAGACAGACAGAACTAGCCACACAGCAGCACTGTTTTGTGTTATTGCTGCTACAACCTGAGGACAGTTAATCATTCTGCTTGTTTCAAACTGTTTTGTTGAATAGTCCACATCACAGCAATCGTATAGCCACGTGACAGGTGTGTGTGTGTGTTTATAGAGTGTGTGGGCAGTCCCACAGCCCAAAGGCCTACAGCTGTCACCACAGAGGCAGAGGAGGCAGTTCGAATCCTGGCAGAGAAACGCAGACAAGCCCGGGAACAGAGGGAGAGAGAGGAGGAACAGAGGGAGAGAGAGGAGGAACAGAGGGAGAGAGAGGAGGAACAGAGGGAGAGAGAGGAGGAACAGAGGGAGGCGGAGGAGAAGAGATGGAGGGAGGAAGACGAGAGACGAGAGGAGGAGGAGAGACAGCAGAAACAGGTCAGATAAATGGGAACACACGGAGTCGATGAATAGTTTTTATAGAATGAGAATTAATGTACATTTAGTGGCCTCCCTTTTCTCTCTCTGTCCCCCACCCTCTACCTCTCTCTCTCTCTCCCCCACCCTCTACCTCTCTCTCTCTCTCCCCCACCCTCTACCTCTCTCTCTCTGTCCCCCACCCTCTACCTCTCTCTCTCTCTCCCCCACCCTCTACCTCTCTCTCTCTCTCCCCCACCCTCTACCTCTCTCTCTCTCTCCCCCACCCTCTACCTCTCTCTCTCTGTCCCTCACCCTCTACCTCTCTCTCCCTCTCTCTCCCCCACCCTCTACCTCTCTCTCTCTCCCCCACCCTCTACCTCTCTCTCTCTCGCTCTCCCCCACCCTCTACCTCTCTCTCTCTCTCTCTCTCTCCCCCACCCTCTACCTCTCTCTCTCTCTGTCCCTCACCCTCTACCTCTCTCTCTCTCTCTCTCCCCCACCCTCTACCTCTCTCTCTCTCCCCCACCCTCTACCTCTCTCTCTCTCTCTCTCTCCCCACCCTCTACCTCTCTCTCCCTCTCTCTCCCCCACCCTCTACCTCTCTCCCTCTCTCTCCCCCACCCTCTACCTCTCTCTCTCTCTCCCCCACCCTCTACCTCTCTCTCTCTCTCCCCCACCCTCTACCTCTCTCTCCCCCCCCCCACCCTCTACCTCTCTCTCTCTCTCCCCCACCCTATACCTCTCTCTCTCTCCCCCACCCTCTACCTCTCTCTCTCTCTCTCCCCCACCCTCTACCTCTCTCTCTCTCTCTCCCCCACCCTCTACCTCTCTCTCTCTCTCTCCCCCACCCTCTACCTCTCTCTCTCTCTCTCCCCCACCCTCTACCTCTCTCTCTCTCTCTCCCCCACCCTCTACCTCTCTCTCTCTCTCTCCCCCACCCTCTACCTCTCTCTCTCTCCCTCTCTGTCCCCCACCTTCTACCTCTCTGTCCCCCACCCTCTACCTCTCTCTCCCCCACCCTCTACCTCTCTCTCTCTCTCCCCCACCCTCTACCTCTCTCTCTCTCTCTCTCCCCCACCCTCTACCTCTCTCTCTCCCCCACCCTCTACCTCTCTCTCTTTCTCTCTCTCTCCCCCACCCTCTACCTCTCTCTCGCTCCCCCACCCTCTACCCCTCTCTCCCTCTCTCCCCCACCCTCTACCTCTCTCTCCCCCACCCTCTACCTCTCTCTCCCCACCCTCTACCTCTCTCTCTCCCCCACCCTCTACCTCTCTCTCTCTCCCCCACCCTCTACCTCTCTCTCTCTCCCCCACCCTCTACCTCTCTCTCCCCCACCCTCTACCTCTCTCTCCCCCACCCTCTACCTCTCTCTCCCCCACCCTCTACCTCTCTCTCTCCCCCACCCTGTACCTCTCTCTCTCTCTCCCTCACCCTCTACCTCTCTCTCTCTCTCTCTCGCTCACCCTCTACCTCTCTCTCTCTCTCCCCCACCCTCTACCTCTCTCTCCCCCACCCTCTACCTTTCTTTCTCTCCCCCACCCTCTACCTCTATCTCTCTCTCTCCCCCCCACCCTCTACCTCTCTCTCTTTCTCTCTCTCTCCCCCACCCTCTACCTCTCTCTCTCCCCCACCCTCTACCCCTCTCTCCCTCTCTCCCCCACCCTCTACCTCTCTCTCCCCCACCCTCTACCTCTCTCTCCCCACCCTCTACCTCTCTCTCTCCCCCACCCTCTACCTCTCTCTCTCTCCCCCACCCTCTACCTCTCTCTCTCTCCCCCACCCTCTACCTCTCTCTCCCCCTACATCTCTCTCTCTCCCCCACCCTGTACCGCTCTCTCTCTCTCTCTCCCTCACCCTCTACCTCTCTCTCTCTCTCTCTCCCTCACCCTCTACCTCTCTCTCTCTCTCTCCCCCTCCCTCTCTCTCTCTCTCCCTCACCCTCTACCTCTCTCTCTCTCTCCCTCACCCTCTACCTCTCTCTCTCCCCCACCCTCTACCTCTCTCTCTCTCTCTCCCCCACCCTCTACCTCTCTCTCTCTCTCTCCCTCACCCTCTACCTCTCTCTCTCTCCCTCACCCTCTACCTTTCTCTCCCCCTCCCTCTCTCTCCCCCCTCTCTGTCTCTCTCTCTCTGTGTTGTCAGAGAGAGGAGGAGTGTCGTAAGAAGGAGGAGGCAGAGCGAGTGAGGACGGAGAGAGAGAAACACTTTGAGAAAGAGGAGGCTGAACGAATGCAGAGGAAGAAGGTAACACACTCCTATCCTCAGGGTTCTCTTATCTTACAATACACTCCTATCCTCAGGGTTCTCTCTTATCTTACAATACACTCCTATCCTCAGGGTTCTCTCTTATCTTACAATACACTCCTATCCTCAGGGTTCTCTCTTATCTTACAATACACTCCTATCCTCAGGGTTCTCTCTTATCTTACAATACACTCCTATCCTCAGGGTTCTCTCTTATCTTACAATACACTCCTATCCTCAGGGTTCTCTATTATCTCTTATCTTACAATACACTCCTATCCTCAGGGTTCTCTTATATTACAATACACTCCTATCCTCAGGGTTCTCTATTATCTCTTATCTTACAATACACTCCTATCCTCAGGGTTCTCTTATATTACAATACACTCCTATCCTCAGGGTTCTCTATTATCTCTTATATTACAATACACTCCTATCCTCAGGGTTCTCTATTATCTCTTATCTTACAATACACTCCTATCCTCAGGGTTCTCTTATATTACAATACACTCCTATCCTCAGGGTTCTCTATTATCTCTTATCTTACAATACACTCCTATCCTCAGGGTTCTCTTATATTACAAAACACTCCTATCCTCAGGGTTCTCTATTATCTCTTATCTTACAATACACTCCTATCCTCAGGGTTCTCTATTATCTCTTATCTTACAATACACTCCTATCCTCAGGGTTCTCTTATCTCTTATCTTACAATACACTCCTATCCTCGGGGTTCTCTCTGATCTCTTATATTACAATACACTCTTATCCTCAGGGTTCTCTTATCTCTTATATTACAATACACTCTTATCCTCAGGGTTCTCTCTTATCTCTTATATTACAATACACTCCTTCCATGTGATCTGAATAGAAGTTAGGTTGTGTCCTGTGTCCTGTGTGTAATGTTCTCTCCTATCATCTCCTAGCGTCTGGAGGATATCATGAGGAGGACCCGTCGCTCTGACCTCGTGGAGAAGGTCAGCTCACACGTGGGTTAGGAAATAGAACAGGATACACTACTACTAAATGACTAGATAGGGCCTCTGCTTTACTTTACAATGAATCATATGACTGATAGGGCCTCTGCTTTACAATAAATCATATGACTGATAGGGCCTCTGCTTTACAATGAATCATATGACTGATAGGGCCTCTGCTTTACAATGAATCATATGACTGATAGGGCCTCTGTTTTACAATGAATCATATGACTGATAGGGCCTCTGCTTTGCAATGAATCATATGACTGATAGGGCCTCTGCTTTACAATGAATCATATGACTGATAGGGCCTCTGCTTTACAATGAATCATATGACTGATAGGGCCTCTGCTTTACAATGAATCAAATGACCTCTCTCTCTCTCTCTCTCTGTCTGTCTGTCTGTCTGTCTGTCTGTCTGTCTGTCTGTCTGTCTGTCTGTCTGTCTGTCTCCAGAAAACACCTCGCAAGAATGGAGCTGACCCAGGTAACAGTGGTCTGTCTCCCTCTACCTCTCTTTCCTCCCAGTGGTCAGTCTCCCTCTACCTCTCTGTTCCTCCCAGTGGTCAGTCTCCCTCTACCTCTCTGTTCCTCCCAGTGGTCAGTCTACCTCTCTGTTCCTCCCAGTGGTCAGTCTCCCTCTACCTCTCTGTTCCTCCCAGTGGTCAGTCTCCCTCTACCTCTGTTCCTCCCAGTGGTCAGTCTCCCTCTACCTCTCTGTTCCTCCCAGTGGTCAGTCTCCCTCTACCTCTCCATCCTCCCAGTGGTCAGTCTCCCTATACCTCTCCGTCCTCCCAGTGGTCAGTCTCTCTCTACCTCTCCGTCCTCCCAGTGGTCAGTCTCTCTCTACCTCTCCGTCCTCCCAGTGGTCAGTCTCGCTCTACCTCTCTTTCCTCCCAGTGGTCAGTCTCCCTATACCTCTCTGTCCTCCCAGTGGTCAGTCTCCCTCTACCTCTCTGTCCTCCCAGTGGTCAGTCTCCCTCTACCTCTCTGTCCTCCCAGTGGTCAGTCTCTCTCTACCTCTCTGTCCTCCCAGTGGTCAGTCTCCCGCTACCTCTCTTTCCTCCCAGTGGTCAGTCTCTCTCTACCTCTCTGTCCTCCCAGTGGTCAGTCTCCCTCTACCTCTCCGTCCTCCCAGTGGTCAGTCTCCCTCTACCTCTCCGTCCTCCCAGTGGTCAGTCTCCCTCTACCTCTCTGTTCCTCCCAGTGGTCAGTCTCCCTCTACCTCTCTGTTCCTCCCAGTGGTCAGTCTCCCTCTACCTCTCTGTTCCTCCCAGTGGTCAGTCTCCCTCTACCTCTCTGTCCTCCCAGTGGTCAGTCTCCCTCTACCTCTCTGTCCTCCCAGTCGTCCTGTGTCCAGGATTTCCAGTTGAAGTCGGAAGTTTACATACACTTATGTTGGAGTCATTAAAACTCGTTTTTCAACCACTCCACAAATGTCTTGTTAACAAACTATAGTTTTGGCAAGTTGGTTAGGACATCTACTTTGTGCTTGACACAAGTCATTTTTCCAACAATTGTTTCCAGACAGATTATTTAACTTATAATTCACTGTATCACAATTCCAGTGGGTCAGAAGTTTAGATACACTAAGTTGACTGTGCCTTTAAACAGCTTGGAAAATTCCAGAAAATGATGTCATGGCTTTAGAATCTTCTGATAGGCTAATTGACATCATTTGAGTCAATTGGAGGTGGACCTGTGGATGTATTTCAAGGCCTACCTTCAAACTCAGTGCCTCTTTGCTTGACATCATTGGAAACTCAAAAGAAATCAGCCAAGACCTCAGGAAAATATTGTAGACATCCACAAGTCTGGTTCATCCTTGGGAGCAATTTCCAAACACCTGAAGGTACCACGTTCATCTGTACAAACAATAGTACGCAAGTATAAACACCATGGGACCACGCAGCCGTCATACCGCTCAGGAAGGAGACACGTTCTGTCTCCTAGAGATGAACGTACTTTGGTGCAAAAAGTGCAAATCAAACCCAGAACAACAGCAAAGGACCTTGTGAAGATGGAGGAAACGGGTACAAAAGTATCTATCGCCACAGTAAAACGAGTCCTATATCGACATAACCTGAAAGGCCGCTCAGCAAATAAGAAGCCACTGCTCCAAAACCGCCATAAAAAAGCCAGACTACAGTTTGCAACTGCACATGGGGACAAATATCGTACTTTTTGGACAAATGTCCTCTGGTCTGATGAAACAAAAATAGAACTGTTTGGCCATAATGACCATCGTTCTGTTTGGAGGAAAAAGGGGGAGGCTTGCAAGCCGAAGAACACCATCCCAACCGTGAAGCACGGGGGTGGTAGCATCATGTTGTGGGGGTGGCAGCATCATGTTGTGGGGGTGGCAGCATCATGTTGTGGGGGTGGCAGCATCATGTTGTGGGGGTGGCAGCATCATGTTGTGGGGGTGGCAGCATCATGTTTTGGGGGTGGTAGCATCATGTTGTGGGGGTGGTAGCATCATGTTGTGGGGGTGGTAGCATCATGTTGTGGGGGTGGTAGCATCATGTTGTGGGGGTGGTAGCATCATGTTGTGGGGGTGGTAGCATCATGTTGTGGGGGTGGTAGCATCATGTTGTGGGGGTGGTAGCATCATGGTAGCATCATAACTTATTGTGGGAAGCTTGTGGAAGGCTACCCAAAACGTTTGACCCAAGTTAAACAATTTAAAGGCAATGCTACCAAATACTAATTGAGTGTATGTAAACTTCTGACCCACTGGGAATGTGATGAAATAAATAAAATCTGAAATAAATCATTCTCTCTACTATCATTCTGACATTTCACATTCTTAAAATAAAGTGGTGATCCTAACTGACCTAAGACCTAATTTTTACTAGGATTAAATGTCAGGAATTGTGAAAAACTGAGTTTAAATGTATTTGGCTAAGATGTATGTAAACCTCCGACTTCTACTGTATGTATATATCACACACACAGAGTATGTGGTCACCCCTTCAACTTAGTGAATTCTATTTCAGCCACACCCGTTGCTGACAGGTGTATAAAATCGAGCACACCGACATGCAATCTCCATAGACAAACATTGTCAGTAGAATTGTCTTACTGAAGAGCTCAGTGACTTTCAACGTGGCACCGTCATAGGATGCCACTTTTCCAACAAGTCAGTTTGTTAAATTTCTGCCCTGCTAGAGTTCCCCCCCAGATCTGCCGAGTGCTGAAACACGTAGCGGGTAAACATCATCTGTCCTCGGTTACAACCCTCACTACCGAGTTACAAACTGCCTCTGGAAGCAACGTCAGCACAATAACACAATAATTGTTCATCAGGAGCTTCATGAAATGGGTTTCCATGGCTGAGCAGCTGCACACAAGCCTAAGATCACCAAAATGCCAAGCGTTGGCTGGTGTGGTGTAAAGTTCACTGCCATTGGACTCTGGAGCAGTGGAAACGTGTTCTCTGGAGTGATGAATCACACTTCACCATCTGGCAGTCTGACGGAAGAATCTGGGTTTGGCAGATGCCAGGAGAAAGCTACCTGCCCTAATGCATAGTGCTAACTGTAAAGTTTGGTGGAGGATGAATCATGGTCTGGGGCTGTTTTTCATGGTTCGGGCCCCTTACTTCCAGTGAAGAGAAATCTTAACGCTACAGTATACAATGACATTCTAGACGATTCTGTGCTTCCAACTTTGTGGCAACAGTTTGGGGGAAGGCCCTTTCCTGTTTCAGCATGACAATGCCCCATTGCACAAAGCAAGGTCCCTACATAAATGATTCGTCGAGATCAGTGTGGAAGAACTTGACTGGCCTGCACAAAGCCCTGACCTCAACCCCATCGAACACCTTTGGGATTAATTGGAAACGGCAACTGTGAGCCTGAAGGTCTAATCGCCAAACATCAGTGTTCGACCTCACTAATGCTCTTGTGGCTGAATGGAAGCAAGTCCCTGCAGCAATGTTCCAACATCTAGTGGAAAGCCTTCCCAGAAGAGTGGAGGCTGTTATAGCAGCAATGATCCAACATCTAGTGGAAAGCCTTCCCAGAAGAGTGGAGGCTGTTATAGCAGTAATGTTCCAACATCTAGTGGAAAGCCTTCCCAGAAGAGTGGAGGCTGTTATAGCAGCAATGTTCCTACATCTAGTGGAAAGCCTTCCCAGAAGAGTGGAGGCTGTTATAGCAGCAATGTTCCAACATCTAGTGGAAAGCCTTCCCAGAAGAGTGGAGGCTGTTATAGCAGCAATGTTCCAACATCTAGTGGAAAGCCTTCCCAGAAGAGTGGAGGCTGTTATAGCAGCAATGTTCCTACATCTAGTGGAAAGCCTTCCCAGAAGAGTGGAGGCTGTTATAGCAGCAATGTTCCAACATCTAGTGGAAAGCCTTCCCAGAAGAGTGGAGGCTGTTATAGCAGCAATGTTCCTACATCTAGTGGAAAGCCTTCCCAGAAGAGTGGCTGTTATAGCAGCAATGTTCCTACATCTAGTGGAAAGCCTTCCCAGAAGAGTGGCTGTTATAGCAGCAATGTTCCTACATCTAGTGGAAAGCCTTCCCAGAAGAGTGGAGGCTGTTATTGCAGCAATGTTCCTACATCTAGTGGAAAGCCTTCCCAGAAGAGTGGAGGCTGTTATAGCAGCAATGTTCCAACATCTAGTGGAAAGCCTTCCCAGAAGAGTGGAGGCTGTTATAGCAGCAATGTTCCTACATCTAGTGGAAAGCCTTCCCAGAAGAGTGGAGGCTGTTATAGCAGCAATGTTCCAACATCTAGTGGAAAGCCTTCCCAGAAGAGTGGAGGCTGTTATAGCAGCAATGTTCCTACATCTAGTGGAAAGCCTTCCCAGAAGAGTGGAGGCTGTTATAGCAGCAATGTTCCAACATCTAGTGGAAAGCCTTCCCAGAAGAGTGGAGGCTGTTATAGCAGCAATGTTCCTACATCTAGTGGAAAGCCTTCCCAGAAGAGTGGCTGTTATAGCAGCAATGTTCCTACATCTAGTGGAAAGCCTTCCCAGAAGAGTGGCTGTTATAGCAGCAATGTTCCTACATCTAGTGGAAAGCCTTCCCAGAAGAGTGGAGGCTGTTATTGCAGCAATGTTCCTACATCTAGTGGAAAGCCTTCCCAGAAGAGTGGAGGCTGTTATAGCAGCAATGTTCCTACATCTAGTGGAAAGCCTTCCCAGAAGAGTGGAGGCTGTTATAGCAGCAATGTTCCTACATCTAGTGGAAAGCCTTCCCAGAAGAGTGGCTGTTATAGCAGCAAAGGGGGGGGGGGGAACCAACTCCATATTAATGACCATGATTTTGGAATGAGATGTTGGATACAAAGTATATATATATTTATTCTCATATTCACTGCTTTTTATTTATGATTATCCCAGTGTGTTATTGAGGTGTGTGTGTTGGTGATTGGTTGTCTTTCAAGGTGTGTGTGTTGGTGATTGGTTGTCCTTCAAGGTGTGTGTGTTTGTGATTGGTTGTCGTTCAAGGTGTGTGTGTTGGTGATTGGTTGTCGTTCAAGGTGTGTGTGTTTGTGATTGGTTGTCGTTCAAGGTGTGTGTGTTGGTGATTGGTTGTCGTTCAAGGTGTGTGTGTTGGTGATTGGTTGTCGTTCAACATGTGTGTCGGTGATTGGTTCTGTGTTTTCTCCAGCGTCTGTTCCCTCAGTGAGTGTGTCAGGGTCAGGGACCGAGCACAGTGACAGCAACGGTCATGGAGCCCCCAACCTTGACCCCAGCTCTGACCCCAGCACAGCACTGCTGCCCCCTGCTGATGAGAGGTAGGACTGCAGGGAGAGAAACAGTCACAATGAAACTGTACATTAAAGCAACAATTACATTTTCTGAATGCTGTTGAGAAAGGACATTGCTCTCTGCCCCCTCCCTCTCTCTTCCCGCCCTCTCTCTGCCCCCTCCCTCTCTCTGCTCCCTCCCTCTCTCTTCCCCCTCCCTCTCTCTTCCCCCTCCCTCTCTCTGCTCCCTCCCTCTCTCTTCCCCCTCCCTCTCTCTACCCCCTCCCTCCCTCCCTCTCTCTCCTCCCTCCCTCTCTCTGCCCCCTCCCTCTCTCTCACCCTCCCCCCGTCTCTCTGAGAGAGAACAGGTTGTTTGAAGAGGTGATAGTTCTCCCTGCAGACTCCAGACTTCCTCCTCCTGGTGAAGAAGAGGAGGAAGAAGAGCAGCTTGTCCCCATCATTGCGTTCCAGGAGAACGGTATCGTCATGCCTCTGATTGGAGGAGTGGTTGACACCCCGATACAACACACAGCAGGTCATTCGTCATGATCTCCCTCTGCCTTCCAGACTTCAGTGTGTTTATATCAGATTTACATTGAACCATTTACGCTTCCTTCATTTAATTAGTATTTAACTTCTATTTAAAACTGGTATTTTATCTTTATTTAACCAGGCAAGTCAGTTGAGAACTAATTATTATTTTCAATGACAGCCTAGGAACAGTGGGTTAACTGGTCTAGGAACAGTGTGTTAACTGGTCTAGGAACAGTGGGTTAACTGGTCTAGGAACAGTGGGTTAACTGGTCTAGGAACAGTGGGTTAACTGGTCTAGGAACAGTGGGTTAACTGGCCTAGGAACAGTGGGTTAACTGGTCTAGGAACAGTGGGTTAACTGGTCTAGGAACAGTGGGTTAACTGGCCTAGGAACAGTGGGTTAAACTGCCTGTTCAGGGGCAGAACGACAGATTAGTACCTTGTCAGCTCAGGGATTCAACATGTCCAACGCTCTAAACCACTAGGCTACCTGCTTCCTCTAACCACTAGGCTACCTGCCTCCTCTAACCACTAGGCTACCTGCCTCCTCTAACCACTAGGCTACCTGTCTCCTCTAACCACTAGGCTACCTGTCTCCTCTAACCACTAGGCTACCTGCCTCCTCTAACCACTAGGCTACCTGCCTCCTCTAACCACTAGGCTACCTGCTTCCTCTAACCACTAGGCTACCTGCTTCCTCTAACCACTAGGCTACCTGTCTCCTCTAACCACTAGGCTACCTGCCTCCTCTAACCACTAGGCTACCTGCCTCCTCTAACCACTAGGCTACCTGTCTCCTCTAACCACTAGGCTACCTGCCTCTTCTAACCACTAGGCTACCTGTCTCCTCTAACCACTAGGCTACCTGCCTCCTCTAACCACTGGGATACCTGCCTCCTCTAACCACTAGGCTACCTGCCTCCTCTAACCACTAGGCTACCTGCCTCCTCTAACCACTAGGCTACCTGCCTCCTCTAACCACTAGGCTACCTGCCTCCTCTAACCACTAGGCTACCTGCCTCCTCTAACCACTAGGCTACCTGCCACCTCTAACCACTAGGATACCTGCCGCCTCTAACCACTAGGCTACCTGTCTCCTCTAACCACTAGGCTACCTGCCTCCTCTAACCACTAGGCTACCTGCCTCCTCTAACCACTAGGCTACCGGTCTCCTCTAACCACTAGGCTACCTGCCTCCTCTAACCACTAGGCTACCTGCCACCTCTAACCACTAGGCTACCTGCCTCCTCTAACCACTAGACTACCCGCCTCCTCTAACCACTAGACTACCTGTCTCCTCTAACCACTAGACTACCTGCCTCCTCTAACCACTAGACTACCTGCCTCCTCTAACCACTAGACTACCTGTCTCCTCTAACCGCTAGGCTACCTGCCTCCTCTAACCACTAGACTACCTGCCTCCTCTAACCACTAGGATACCTGCCTCCTCTAACCACTAGACTACCTGCATCCTCTAACCACTAGGCTACCTGTCTCGTCTAACCACTAGGCTACCTGCCTCCTCTAACCACTAGGCTACCTGTCTCCTCTAACCACTAGGATACCTGCCTCCTCTAACCACTAGACTACCTGCCTCCTCTAACCACTAGACTACCTGCCTCCTCTAACCACTAGACTACCTGCCTCCTCTAACCACTAGGCTACCTGCCTCCTCTAACCACTAGGCTACCTGCCTCCTCTAACCACTAGGCTACCTGCCTCCTCTAACCACTAGGCTACCTGCCTCCTCTAACCACTAGGCTACCTGCCTCCTCTAACCACTAGGCTACCCGCCTCCTCTAACCACTAGGCTACCCGCCTCCTCTAACCACTAGGCTACCCGCCTCCTCTAACCACTAGGCTACCCGCCTCCTCTAACCACTAGGCTACCCGCCTCCTCTAACCACTAGGCTACCCGCCTCCTCTAACCACTGGGATACCTGCCTCCTCTAACCACTAGGCTACCTGCCTCCTCTAACCACTAGGATACCTGCCGCCTCTAACCACTAGGCTACCTGTCTCCTCTAACCACTAGGCTACCTGCCTCCTCTAACCACTAGGATACCTGCCTCCTCTAACCACTAGACTACCTGCCTCCTCTAACCACTAGGATACCTGCCTCCTCTAACCACTAGGCTACCTGCCTCCTCTAACCACTAGACTACCCGCCTCCTCTAACCACTAGGCTACCCGCCTCCTCTAACCACTAGACTACCTGCCTCCTCTAACCACTAGGCTACCTGCCTCCTCTAACCACTAGGCTACCTGCCTCCTCTAACCACTAGGATACCTGCCTCCTCTAACCACTAGGCTACCTGCCTCCTCTAACCACTAGGATACCTGCCTCCTCTAACCACTAGGCTACCTGCCTCCTCTAACCACTAGGATACCTGCCTCCTCTAACCACTAGGATACCTGCCTCCTCTAACCACTAGGCTACCTGCCTCCTCTAACCACTAGGCTACCTGCCTCCTCTAACCACTAGGCTACCTGCCTCCTCTAACCACTAGGCTACCTGCCTCCTCTAACCACTAGACTACCTTTCTCCTCTAACCACTAGGCTACCTGCCTCCTCTAACCACTAGGATACCTGCCTCCTCTAACCACTAGGCTACCTGCCTCCTCTAACCACTAGGCTACCTGCCTCCTCCAACCACTAGGCTACCTGCCTCCTCTAACCACTAGGCTACCTTTCTCCTCTAACCACTAGGCTACCTGCCTCCTCTAACCACTAGACTACCTGCCTCCTCTAACCACTAGGATACCTGCCTCCTCTAACCACTAGGCTACCTGCCTCCTCTAACCACTAGACTACCCGCCTCCTCTAACCACTAGGCTACCCGCCTCCTCTAACCACTAGACTACCTGCCTCCTCTAACCACTAGGCTACCTGCCTCCTCTAACCACTAGGCTACCTGCCTCCTCTAACCACTAGGATACCTGCCTCCTCTAACCACTAGGATACCTGCCTCCTCTAACCACTAGGCTACCTGCCTCCTCTAACCACTAGGATACCTGCCTCCTCTAACCACTAGGATACCTGCCTCCTCTAACCACTAGGCTACCTGCCTCCTCTAACCACTAGGCTACCTGCCTCCTCTAACCACTAGGCTACCTGCCTCCTCTAACCACTAGACTACCTTTCTCCTCTAACCACTAGGCTACCTGCCTCCTCTAACCACTAGGATACCTGCCTCCTCTAACCACTAGGCTACCTGCCTCCTCTAACCACTAGGCTACCTGCCTCCTCTAACCACTAGGCTACCTGCCTCCTCTAACCACTAGGCTACCTGCCTCCTCTAACCACTAGGCTACCTGCCTCCTCTAACCACTAGGCTACCTGCCTCCTCTAACCACTAGGATACCTGTTTCCTCTAACCACTAGGATACCTGCTGCCCGTTATGGAGGTATCAGCCTCCTCTAACCACTAGACTACCTGCCTCCTCTAACCACTAGGCTACCTGCCACCTCTAACCACTAGGATACCTGCCGCCTCTAACCACTAGGCTACCTGTCTCCTCTAACCACTAGGCTACCTGCCTCCTCTAACCACTAGGCTACCTGCCTCCTCTAACCACTAGGCTACCGGTCTCCTCTAACCACTAGGCTACCTGCCTCCTCTAACCACTAGGCTACCTGCCACCTCTAACCACTAGGCTACCTGCCTCCTCTAACCACTAGGCTACCTGCCTCCTCTAACCACTAGACTACCCGCCTCCTCTAACCACTAGACTACCTGTCTCCTCTAACCACTAGACTACCTGCCTCCTCTAACCACTAGACTACCTGCCTCCTCTAACCACTAGACTACCTGTCTCCTCTAACCACTAGGCTACCTGCCTCCTCTAACCACTAGACTACCTGCCTCCTCTAACCACTAGGATACCTGCCTCCTCTAACCACTAGACTACCTGCATCCTCTAACCACTAGGCTACCTGTCTCGTCTAACCACTAGGCTACCTGCCTCCTCTAACCACTAGGCTACCTGTCTCCTCTAACCACTAGGATACCTGCCTCCTCTAACCACTAGACTACCTGCCTCCTCTAACCACTAGACTACCTGCCTCCTCTAACCACTAGACTACCTGCCTCCTCTAACCACTAGGCTACCTGCCTCCTCTAACCACTAGGCTACCTGCCTCCTCTAACCACTAGGCTACCTGCCTCCTCTAACCACTAGGCTACCTGCCTCCTCTAACCACTAGGCTACCTGCCTCCTCTAACCACTAGGCTACCCGCCTCCTCTAACCACTAGGCTACCCGCCTCCTCTAACCACTAGGCTACCCGCCTCCTCTAACCACTAGGCTACCCGCCTCCTCTAACCACTAGGCTACCCGCCTCCTCTAACCACTAGGCTACCCGCCTCCTCTAACCACTAGGATACCCGCCTCCTCTAACCACTAGGCTACCTGCCTCCTCTAACCACTAGGATACCTGCCGCCTCTAACCACTAGGCTACCTGTCTCCTCTAACCACTAGGCTACCTGCCTCCTCTAACCACTAGGATACCTGCCTCCTCTAACCACTAGACTACCTGCCTCCTCTAACCACTAGGATACCTGCCTCCTCTAACCACTAGGCTACCTGCCTCCTCTAACCACTAGACTACCCGCCTCCTCTAACCACTAGGCTACCCGCCTCCTCTAACCACTAGACTACCTGCCTCCTCAACCACTAGGCTACCTGCCTCCTCTAACCACTAGGCTACCTGCCTCCTCTAACCACTAGGATACCTGCCTCCTCTAACCACTAGGCTACCTGCCTCCTCTAACCACTAGGATACCTGCCTCCTCTAACCACTAGGCTACCTGCCTCCTCTAACCACTAGGATACCTGCCTCCTCTAACCACTAGGATACCTGCCTCCTCTAACCACTAGGCTACCTGCCTCCTCTAACCACTAGGCTACCTGCCTCCTCTAACCACTAGGCTACCTGCCTCCTCTAACCACTAGGCTACCTGCCTCCTCTAACCACTAGACTACCTTTCTCCTCTAACCACTAGGCTACCTGCCTCCTCTAACCACTAGGATACCTGCCTCCTCTAACCACTAGGCTACCTGCCTCCTCTAACCACTAGGCTACCTGCCTCCTCTAACCACTAGGCTACCTGCCTCCTCTAACCACTAGGCTACCTTTCTCCTCTAACCACTAGGCTACCTGCCTCTTCTAACCACTAGACTACCTGCCTCCTCTAACCACTAGGATACCTGCCTCCTCTAACCACTAGGCTACCTGCCTCCTCTAACCACTAGACTACCCGCCTCCTCTAACCACTAGGCTACCCGCCTCCTCTAACCACTAGACTACCTGCCTCCTCTAACCACTAGGCTACCTGCCTCCTCTAACCACTAGGCTACCTGCCTCCTCTAACCACTAGGATACCTGCCTCCTCTAACCACTAGGATACCTGCCTCCTCTAACCACTAGGCTACCTGCCTCCTCTAACCACTAGACTACCCGCCTCCTCTAACCACTAGGCTACCCGCCTCCTCTAACCACTAGACTACCTGCCTCCTCAACCACTAGGCTACCTGCCTCCTCTAACCACTAGGCTACCTGCCTCCTCTAACCACTAGGATACCTGCCTCCTCTAACCACTAGGGTACCTGCCTCCTCTAACCACTAGGATACCTGCCTCCTCTAACCACTAGGCTACCTGCCTCCTCTAACCACTAGGATACCTGCCTCCTCTAACCACTAGGATACCTGCCTCCTCTAACCACTAGGCTACCTGCCTCCTCTAACCACTAGGCTACCTGCCTCCTCTAACCACTAGGCTACCTGCCTCCTCTAACCACTAGGCTACCTGCCTCCTCTAACCACTAGACTACCTTTCTCCTCTAACCACTAGGCTACCTGCCTCCTCTAACCACTAGGATACCTGCCTCCTCTAACCACTAGGCTACCTGCCTCCTCTAACCACTAGGCTACCTGCCTCCTCTAACCACTAGGCTACCTGCCTCCTCTAACCACTAGGCTACCTTTCTCCTCTAACCACTAGGCTACCTGCCTCTTCTAACCACTAGACTACCTGCCTCCTCTAACCACTAGGCTACCTGCCTCCTCTAACCACTAGGCTACCTGCCTCCTCTAACCACTAGGCTACCTGCCTCCTCTAACCACTAGGCTACCTGCCTCCTCTAACCACTAGACTACCTTTCTCCTCTAACCACTAGGCTACCTGCCTCCTCTAACCACTAGGATACCTGCCTCCTCTAACCACTAGGCTACCTGCCTCCTCTAACCACTAGGCTACCTGCCTCCTCTAACCACTAGGCTACCTGCCTCCTCTAACCACTAGGCTACCTGCCTCCTCTAACCACTAGGCTACCTGCCTCCTCTAACCACTAGGCTACCTGCCTCCTCTAACCACTAGGATACCTGTTTCCTCTAACCACTAGGATACCTGCTGCCCGTTATGGAGGTATCAGCCTCCTCTAACCACTAGACTACCTGCCTCCTCTAACCACTAGGATACCTGCTGCCCGTTATGGAGGTATCAGCCTCCTCTAACCACTAAGATACCTGCTGCCCATTATGGAGGTATCAGCCTCCTCTAACCACTAGGATACCTGCTGCCCGTTATGGAGTTATCAGCCTCCTCTAACCACTAGACTACCTGTCTCCTCTAACCACTAGGATACCTGCTGCCCGTTATGGAGGTATCAGCCTCCTCTAACCACTAGACTACCTGCCTCCTCTAACCACTAGACTACCTGCCTCCTCTAACCACTAGGCTACCTGCCTCCTCTAACCACTAGGCTACCTGCCTCCTCTAACCAGTAGGCTACCTGCCTCCTCTAACCACTAGGCTACCCGCCTCCTCTAACCACTAGGCTACCCGCCTCCTCTAACCACTAGGCTACCCGCCTCCTCTAACCACTAGGCTACCCGCCTCCTCTAACCACTAGGCTACCCGCCTCCTCTAACCACTAGGCTACCCGCCTCCTCTAACCACTAGGCTACCCGCCTCCTCTAACCACTAGGCTACCCGCCTCCTCTAACCACTAGACTACCTGCCTCCTCTAACCACTAGACTACCTGTCTCCTCTAACCACTAGACTACCTGTCTCCTCTAACCACTAGGCTACCTGCCTCTAACCACTAGGCTACCTGCCTCCTCTAACCACTAGGATACCTGCCTCCTCTAACCACTAGGCTACCTGCCTCCTCTAACCACTAGGATACCTGCCGCCTCTAACCACTAGGCTACCTGTCTCCTCTAACCACTAGGCTACCTGCCTCCTCTAACCACTAGGATACCTGCCTCCTCTAACCACTAGACTACCTGCCTCCTCTAACCACTAGGATACCTGCCTCCTCTAACCACTAGGCTACCCGCATCCTCTAACCACTAGACTACCCGCCTCCTCTAACCACTAGGCTACCCGCCTCCTCTAACCACTAGACTACCTGCCTCCTCTAACCACTAGGCTACCTGCCTCCTCTAACCACTAGGCTACCTGCCTCCTCTAACCACTAGGATACCTGCCTCCTCTAACCACTAGGCTACCTGCCTCCTCTAACCACTAGGATACCTGCCTCCTCTAACCACTAGGCTACCTGCCTCCTCTAACCACTAGGATACCTGCCTCCTCTAACCACTAGGCTACCTGCCTCCTCTAACCACTAGGATACCTGCCTCCTCTAACCACTAGGATACCTGCCTCCTCTAACCACTAGGCTACCTGCCTCCTCTAACCACTAGGCTACCTGCCTCCTCTAACCACTAGGCTACCTGCCTCCTCTAACCACTAGGCTACCTGCCTCCTCTAACCACTAGGATACCTGCCTCCTCTAACCACTAGGCTACCTGCCTCCTCTAACCACTAGGCTACCTGCCTCCTCTAACCACTAGGCTACCTGCCTCCTCTAACCACTAGGCTACCTTTCTCCTCTAACCACTAGGCTACCTGCCTCCTCTAACCACTAGACTACCTGCCTCCTCTAACCACTAGGATACCTGCCTCCTCTAACCACTAGGCTACCCGCCTCCTCTAACCACTAGACTACCCGCCTCCTCTAACCACTAGGCTACCCGCCTCCTCTAACCACTAGACTACCTGCCTCCTCTAACCACTAGGCTACCTGCCTCCTCTAACCACTAGGCTACCTGCCTCCTCTAACCACTAGGATACCTGCCTCCTCTAACCACTAGGCTACCTGCCTCCTCTAACCACTAGGATACCTGCCTCCTCTAACCACTAGGATACCTGCCTCCTCTAACCACTAGGATACCTGCCTCCTCTAACCACTAGGATACCTGCCTCCTCTAACCACTAGGCTACCTGCCTCCTCTAACCACTAGGCTACCTGCCTCCTCTAACCACTAGGCTACCTGCCTCCTCTAACCACTAGACTACCTTTCTCCTCTAACCACTAGGCTACCTGCCTCCTCTAACCACTAGGATACCTGCCTCCTCTAACCACTAGGCTACCTGCCTCCTCTAACCACTAGGCTACCTGCCTCCTCTAACCACTAGGCTACCTGCGTCCTCTAACCGCTAGGCTACCTGCCTCCTCTAACCACTAGGCTACCTGCCTCCTCTAACCACTAGGATACCTGTCTCCTCTAACCACTAGGATACCTGCTGCCCGTTATGGAGGTATCAGCCTCCTCTAACCACTAGACTACCTGCCTCCTCTAACCACTAGGATACCTGCTGCCCGTTATGGAGGTATCAGCCTCCTCTAACCACTAGGATACCTGCTGCCCGTTATGGAGGTATCAGCCTCCTCTAACCACTAGACTACCTGTCTCCTCTAACCACTAGGATACCTGCTGCCCGTTATGGAGGTATCAGCCTCCTCTAACCACTAGACTACCTGTCTCCTCTAACCACTAGGATACCTGCTGCCCGTTATGGAGGTATCAGCCTCCTCTAACCACTAGGATACCTGTCTCCTCTAACCACTAGGATACCTGCTGCCCGTTATGGAGGTATCAGCCTCCTCTAACCACTAGGATACCTGTCTCCTCTAACCACTAGGATACCTGCTGCCCGTTATGGAGGTATCAGCCTCCTCTAACCACTAGGATACCTGTCTCCTCTAACCACTAGGATACCTGCTGCCCGTTATGGAGGTATCAGCCTCCTCTAACCACTAGACTACCTGCCTCCTCTAACCACTAGGATACCTGCTGCCCGTTATGGAGGTATCAGCCTCCTCTAACCACTAGACTACCTGTCTCCTCTAACCACTAGGATACCTGCCTCCTCTAACCTCTAGGCTACCTGCCTCCTCTAACCACTAGGATACCTGCCTCCTCTAACCACTAGGATACCTGCCTCCTCTAACCACTAGGCTACCTGCCTCCTCTAACCACTAGGCTACCTGCCTCCTCTAACCACTAGGCTACCTGCCTCCTCTAACCACTAGGATACCTGCCTCCTCTAACCACTAGACTACCTTTCTCCTCTAACCACTAGGATACCTGTTTCCTCTAACCACTAGGATACCTTCTGCCCGTTATGGAGGTATCAGCCTCCTCTAACCACTAAGATACCTGCTGCCCATTATGGAGGTATCAGCCTCCTCTAACCACTAGACTACCTGTCTCCTCTAACCACTAGGATACTTGCTGCCCGTTATGGAGGTATCAGCCTCCTCTAACCACTAGACTACCTGTCTCCTCTAACCACTAGGATACCTGCTGCCCGTTATGGAGGTATCAGCCTCCTCTAACCACTAGACTACCTGTCTCCTCTAACCACTAGGATACCTGCTGCCCGTTATGGAGGTATCAGCCTCCATAATGTTCCATACTGACTGTCTTTTTATTCTTTGTCCTCCAGATGTTGTCTGATGACTGGAAAAGACATGTTGGAGGGGGGAGATGGTGGAGGGGGACATGGGGGAGGGTGGAGATGGTCCAGATGATGAACATGTTGAAGGAGAGGAGGTCTGGGGTGGTGTAGAGCCATGGACAGGTATCCTGTTGTCGTGGTTTCTCCCCGTGTTACCATGGTAACAGTGTGCTACTCCTCCAGGACCTCCTTCTCCTCTAAAGAACTGTGAAAGCATATTCTGGCCTGGAGAGAATCTGTTCACAAAGCTACCCCTTCCTTATGGATAACATCTCTCCCACTCTCTCTCTCTCTCTGACCATCCAGCAGTCAAGTCCTGTGCTTTCTGTGCCCCAGTGGCATTTTAGTATTTTTTACCCTTCTCCCCGTCTTTCCTAAATGATTGTGTCCCGAGACCACAGGGCCAGTGGTGGGTCATACCATTATCTGACTGTCATGGGGAGGGGGACGGTGTGGCTAATAAGACTTCTTCTGAAATCAGCTGTAAAGTTTCCTAATCTAATACTTGAACAATTCCTTGTTGCTGTACACTTAATGGTTTGAATCCAAAATGGCTCCCTCACTTTTCATCATTCAGTCATGGTTTCTTCCTGACATTATCAGGATTAATTTAGAAGTGTTCGGAAAACATATTCTATTCTTACTTTCAATAAAAATTGATTCCCAAATGGCACAAGACATTATTCACTATTCAGTTCCTGTTGGACGTTAACCCAAAACGCGACCCGAAGGTTAGAGGCAACAACAAGACTAGCTACCATGCTCTCTCCCTTGTTATTGTTAAATGGTGAGAGCAGGTCAACGTAACCAAAACACAAGAAACAAAAAACCCTTCAGCAGGAAATGGTTCACAATCTTTCTCACTATATAGGGAATAGGGTGTCATAGAGCCCTGGTCTAAAGTAGTGCCCTGATTAGGGTGTCATAGAGCCCTGGTCTAAAGTAGTGCCCTGATTAGGGTGTCATAGAGCCCTGATCTAAAGTAGTGCCCTGCATAGGGAATAGGGTGTCATAGAGCCCTGGTCTAAAGTAGTGCCCTGCATAGGGAATAGGGTGTCATAGAGCCCTGGTCTAAAGTAGTGCCCTGCATAGGGAATAGGGTGTCATAGAGCCCTGGTCTAAAGTAGTGCCCTGCATAGGGAATAGGGTGTCATAGAGCCCTGGTCTAAAGTAGTGCCCTGCATAGGGAATAGGGTGTCATAGAGCCCTGGTCTAAAGTAGTGCCCTGCATAGGGAATAGGGTGTCATAGAGCCCTGGTCTAAAGTAGTGCCCTGCATAGGGAATAGGGTGTCATAGAGCCCTGGTCTAAAGTAGTGCCCTGCATAGGGAATAGGGTGTCATAGAGCCCTGGTCTAAAGTAGTGCCCTGCATAGGGAATAGGGTGTCATAGAGCCCTGGTCTAAAGTAGTGCTCTATATAGGGAATAGGGTGTCATAGAGCCCTGGTCTAAAGTAGTGCCCTTTGGGCCTTAGCCATAGTTGGATGATGGGTGGGGAGGTTAAGTTAAACAAAACACTACTGTTTCCTTTCAGTAAAAGACGAATAGTGTGAAGACTGCTGAGGTATTTCCATGTTTAGTGCTACAATTATAATAATTAGATAAATCTAAAGATGAAATGTTCTTCTGTAGAGGCTTGAACACATCTCCTCTCCGTTTTTTGTTTCTACGACGATTGATTGACCTCCAAACCCAAAGATCCCACCCGTGTCACATCGTGTGAATGATTCGATTGGCTCCTCTTAAAGCTGCACATGGTTGTTGGCATTCCCTTCAGCCAATCAGCAGAGGCTTGGAGTACCCCCCCCCCTCCTATACCATAGGCGCCTTCCACTCCCTTTGGAGGGCTTCGTTTTGTACCAAAGCATTAAGGAAGGGGATGGATGGATGAGTTTGTTGTTTTGGCCAAATCAGCCACCAGATGTATTGGGATAATGTCGTTGACCCTTGACATTTCTATGCATTCTAAAAATAACTTGATCCAATAATTTATGATTGTTTAATGATCTTATCCATGGAGGTGCTGAGGATGCTGCAACACGCCCTAATTAATAACATTGTTTTATATATATATATATATATATAAAGCTTGTCAAAGCAAGTGGTGGTTACTACATGATTCCATACGTGGTATTTCATAGTTTTGATGTTTTGATGTACAAAATAGTAAAATAAAAATAAAAAATATACAAATATTTAGTTTCGCTCTGTGTGAGCGAATCAAAATAGCCTGTAGCCTCGGAGAGAAAATGTCAGCACTCCTACCCCCTAAACATCTTCCTGCATCTCACTCCTACCCCGTAAACATCTCACTCCTACCCCCTAAACATCTTCCTGCAGGCCATGATCGTATTTATGATGAAATAAGTTACTGCTGCTGCTACTTATGGCGTGTGTTCGCCTGATCAGAGAGCGAGGCGGCTCGGTGACTGTTGTCGGTCACCACAGTAAACCCGTTCTACTAGTTATAAACAGAACAGATATGCATTCCCAACGTGTCAGACACACAGCTGGTTTGAAGAGATCCGTTTGAGCAAGGCAAGGCACAGAATCGATGATCTTCATCACATAATGTTTCCATTACACCGTCATCTGTGATGCACGCTGATTTGTAGATCAGTGATTCTGCGCAGTCTGACTGCAATGTAGTCCATCTCAAGCACTCCGTGAACAGTCTGCCGTGGTAAACAGTCTACCGTGGTGAACAGTCTACCACGGTGAACAGTCTACCGTGGTGAACAGTCTACCGTGGTGAACAGTCTACCGCGGTGAACAGTCTGCCGTAGTAAACAGTCTGCCGTGGGAAACAGTCTGCCGTGGGAAACAGTCTGCCGTGGTGAACAGTCTGCCGTAGTGAACAGTCTGCCGTGGTGAACAGTCTGGCGTGGTAAACAGTCTGCCGTGGTAAACAGTCTGCCGTAGTAAACAGTCTACCGTGGTGAACAGTCTGCTGCAATATGTTGACGTCATTCTGTCTTGTCCAGGGCAATATGTTGACATCATGTCCAGGGCAATATGTTGACATCATGCTGTCTTGTCCAGGGCAATATGTTGACATCATGCTGTCTTGTCCTGGGCAATATGTTGACATCATGCTGTCTTGTCCTGGGCAATATGTTGACATCATGCTGTCTTGTCCAGGGCAATATGTTGACATCATGCTGTCTTGTCCAGGGCAATATGTTGACATCATGCTATCTTGTCCAGGGCAATATGTTGACATCATGCTGTCTTGTCCTGGGCAATATATTGACATCATGCTGTCTTGTCCTGGGCAATATGTTGACATCATGCTGTCTTGTCCAGGGCAATATGTTGACATCATGCTGTCTTGTCCAGGGCAATATGTTGATGTCATTCTGTCTTGTCCAGGGCAATATGTTGATGTCATCACGTCGACCATATTTGGGCCCGACCATTACATCATATTTAACTGTCTACATCCCATGAACACTCCATATCCTACACAGGAGGCAGTGTACATTTATTTTTTTGAAGGAATTAACATGAAAAACCTATAAATACTTATCAATATATAGATATTATATTATGTATAAATTACAGAGTGTATATTTTGACTAAGACCACAAATCAACAGTCCTTCACTGAGAAGAAGGAATGGGTGTGGAACCATATCGAGTTCAGTAAAGGACTCCATTTTGTCGGTCTCCATAGTTACCCAACTGTTCTGTCTGTATATGTCAATAAAACAAATGAATGTTATCTGGAAGATGAGTTTGTCAGAATTTTTCTTCTCAGTTTGAGAATTTTTCTGATGTTATTACACATTCGACCATCAGAGGGCAGACTAAACCACAACCTACGTGCGTGGGTGCGTACGTGCGCTGTGGTTATATAGCCCGGTTGGGGAGAAGCACAGAGCTCTGATTGGGGACAGAATTACTTTAGAGCGTTTGTGATCATCTTATATAAGCTTGGGTATTAATGACAGTCTCCCTCAGCTCTTTGCTGCCTTTGGGAGAGGACAGGGTCTGCAGAGAGACGGATCGGTCCAAGTTAAACCTACAGGGAGACAGGGATGTGTCTGTCCCAAATTGCACTAGTTCCTTTCCGCTTCATAGGGAACGGGGTGTCATTTGAGATGCTGCCTTGGTTAGTAGGGAGACTGTGGGGGGCTGGGTAGGTAACCCCAACAACAGACTCCACTTTAAAATGTATAGATCATTAATCATTTATAGTCTAAGCAAAAGTTGAGGGTGGAAAAATATACACAACAAGATATATAAACTCAACATATAAAGTGTTGGTCCCGTGTTTCATGAGCTGAAATAAAAGATCCCAGAAATGTTCCATACACACAAAAAGCTTATTTCTCTCAAATGTTGTGCACAAATTTGTTTACATCCCTGTTAGTGTGCATTTCTCATTTTACCAAGATAATCCATCCCTCCTGACAGGTGTGACATATCAAGAAGCTGATTTAAACAGCATGGTCATTACATAGGTGCACCTTGTGCTGAAGACAATAAAAGGCAACTCTCAAATGTGCAGTTTTGTCACACAACACAATGCTAGAGATGTCTCAAGTTTTGAGGGAGCATGCAATTGGCATGCTGACTTCAGGAATGTCCAGCGGAGCTGTTGCCAGAGAATTTAATGTTAATTTCTCTACCATAAGCCGCCTCCAACGTCGTTTTGGAGAATTTGGCAGTACGTCCAACCGGCCCCACAACCGCTGACCATGTGTAACCACGCCAGTCCAGGACCTCCACATCAGGCTTCTTCACCTGCGGGATCGTCTTGAGACCAGCCGCCCGGGCAGCTGATGAAACTGAGGGGGTATTTCTGTCTGTAATAAAGCTATTTTGTGTGGAAAAATTAATTCTGATTGGCTGGGCCTGGCTCCCCAGTGGGTGGGCCTATGCCCTTTCAGGTGAAATCCCTAGATTAGGGCATAATTTTAAAAAAATTCAATTGACTGATTTCCTTATACGAATTAACTCCGTAAAATCGTTGAAATTATTGCATGTTGCTTATTCTATTTTTGTTCATTATAAGTGCCAGATCTAATGTAAGAAAGAACCTGATCAATTTATCTGATCAAATATCATTTATCTGATCCAACCTGATCAAATATCTAAAGGTTGGGCCTTTCTAAAAGGCTTGATCAAGGTTAAAATGTTTATCGAGCTTTAAACGCTGTTATTTGTTTTACATGCAGGTATTTGTTCCATCTCGGCACTAACACATTTGATTCAGCATAATGAATGGTTGGGTCCTTTTTTACAGTGTAATTATTTGTAATAACACGAACAAGCGTTGTTGTTAATTGTAATAACTCAATTACACTATAATAATAGCATGGCAACTGGTGCTAATTGCAGTCTGTAATTACAGAAGTATAACAACGAATGCTTGTTACCACTAAATGTTCCCTAAATTCACAAATCAAGTGTTTTTAGTTTCTTCTCCACTGCATTGCATTCAGTAATAACGATCACAATGTTGTCTTGTGGACAGATGCGCTGGGTGTCCTGAGATTACGGCAGGGTAGCCTAGTGGTTAGAGCGTTGGACTAGTAACCGGAAGGTTGCAAGTTCAAACCCCCGAGCTGACAAGGTACAATTCTGTTGTTCTGCCCCTGAACAGGCAGTTAACCCACTGTTCCTAGGCCGTCAATGAAAATTAGAATTTGTTCTTAACTGACTTGCCTAGTTAAATAAAGGTAAAATTAAATTACACAGTCTCTAATTATGTTAATTACCCATTACACTCTTCAAAATGTCCGCTGAATGTTGTTGATAGAACTTGTACCATTTGCGTTAACTTGGTTTCACAAAAACCAGATCAGCTATAGGTCAAGCTGGGGTCTACTGTTTGCGTGTCGTGAAGTGGGAAGATAACCAAATCAGATTACATGTCAAATCTGCACAAGTACAATGTAATTACTAGGTGTTACACGTGATTTAGCTAGGGATAGGGGGCAGTATTTTCACGTCCGAATGAAAAGCGTGCCCAAAGTAAACTGCCTGTTACTCATGCCCAGAAGCTAGGATATGCATATAATTGGTAGATTTAGATAGGAAACACTCTATAGTTCCTACAACTGTTAAAATAATGTGTGTGAGTATAACAGAACTGATTTGGCAGGCGAAACCCCGAGGACAAACCATCCAGGGGAAGAAAAATATATATATATTGAAGCCCTATTTAATAGGAACCTGGTTGCAGTTCCTATGGCTTCCACTAGATGTCAACAGTCTTTAGAAATTGGTTGATGTTTTTCTTTTGAGAAATGAAGAAGTAGGGCTGTTCTTTGTAAGTGTCACTTACAAGTGGACTCTACTGTTTGATGCGTGAGAACTGGAGCGCGCTTCACTTTGTTTTTATCCGGTATTGAACACAGTATATTCGATCTTAAATTTTAGCAATTATTTACATTTTGGGATACCTTAGGTTGGATTAGGAACGTTGTTTGAAATGTTTGGACCAAGTTTACAGGTAACTTATTAGATACTTTGTAGGCATGTTGGGCGAGTTGGAACTGCTGTATTTCTGAATCAAACGCGCCAAATAAATGGACATTTTGGGGATATAAAGGACATTATCGAACAAAAGGACCATTTGTGATGTTTCTGGGACATTTTGGAGTGCCAACAGAAGAAGATCTTCAACGGTAAGGCATTAATTATATCGTTATTTCTGACTTTAGCAATTTCTATATAATTACTTACTACTCATTGCCAAGTGGAAATACCTACAAACAAAAGGTGAACTTCTCCTTTAGTCAACTTTATTGCAACTTTATTGCAACATGTAAAAATACCTTACATTTCTTAACAAATGACAAGTAGTAGATAGATGGCTAATTTAGAAAAAACAGGATTTTTTTTAGCATTACAAGTAACAATGGAAATGGACAACTCTGTCTTCATCGGTTTCTCTCTTAGCTACCTAGGTAGTTGTATTATCCAGCTAACAATAATAGCGCTTGCTAACACTAAGTTAGGCTGCAGTATCTCTCTTAGCTACCTAGGTAGTTGTATTATCCAGCTAACAATAATAGCGCTTGCTAACACTAAATTAG
This sequence comes from Oncorhynchus clarkii lewisi, assembly GCF_045791955.1. Taxonomy (NCBI): domain Eukaryota; kingdom Metazoa; phylum Chordata; class Actinopteri; order Salmoniformes; family Salmonidae; genus Oncorhynchus; species Oncorhynchus clarkii. Next base: position 92,094,190 of record NC_092150.1, read on the forward strand.
GCTGCAGTATCTCTTTTAGCTGCATTGCAAATGAACTAACATAACTCATAGTGTGTTTATACAAGTAGCTGGCTAGTCTGTCTCACGTAATATCCATTATAGCCAAGACCATCGAGCCCAATTAACATTAGCTAGCTAGTAGCGACTATAGCATAGCTATTTGCCAGCTTTAGGTTGCTAGCTAGTCAAAGTTAGAAAGCTAGCTAATCCAAAAATAACTCAGCAGATTGCATGGAAAGTCTGCTCTGTAGGTGGTAACTAGCTAGCCTAGTTGGTAGGCCTAACAAAATAAGCTAATGTTAGCTAGCTACAGTCCAATGTTCCTAGGCCGTCATTGAAAACAATAATTTGTTCTTAACTGACTTGCCTAGTTAAATAAAGGTTCAAATAAATAAAAATAAAAATCTCTCTCCTGTATTTTGCACACTGACCTTTTTCTCGACCTGTTCTTTGTGCACAGTCACATGATGTCAGGGTCAACAAATTTGGGTCTGATCAAGGTATTATTTTGAGCGTGTTGAGCAAATGGGTAGATCTTGACAGGATGCCTTTATTCCTGGGATAGATAACTAATTGCAACATCCCAAAGTGCCGCGGGTAGTGGGGGAGCTGTGGGTGCTGCTAAAAAAAATATAATTCAAATAATGAATTCAAATCACTAAAGTAGTGCACTGGGCCTTTACTAGTCCTGTATTAGAGGACCAAGACTGTAGATATAGCCCAGAACATGGGCCGTTCTTACTGATTTCTCCCTGTACACCAAGTCAGAACCGTAGGATACAGAAAGGGGGCATATACGCTGAAAATGAAAGCTTTTACAATATTCAATGATCTCTAAAAACAGGTAATAGGTTACATGTGCACCACCAAGTCAGAACAGTAGAGTAAGTTATGAGTGGGGAAAGGAACCAAATGATTAAGGTGAGGAACATGGGCTTCTAACAGCTTACTACACAACATACACTTAGTATTACTTTCTTAGCTACAGTATACAAATCTCCCTGGCACATTACATAATTTATGCAGCAGCATACAAGATATTTATGGACCTTCTTGTGCTGTGCTCACTTGAGCAGGAAGGTGGTGCGGCGGTCCTTCTTGTGGGCAAATTTTGTCAGTCTGGCATTCTCTGGATTTATGGTGCTTTCAAGGCAACTGGGAGCTGGGGGGGGGGGGGGGGGGGGAGTACGTCGGTGATCTTCAGGTCAGAGCTCTAGAAAGAGGCCAGAGTCCCCGACTTGGAAGTTGGATGACCGTTCAAAATGTATTTTCCCATTCAGAGCTAATTTTAATTTTTTATTTTTTTCTGTTTTCTTGAACTGACTGAAGTCTGAGATTTCCAAGTTTCCAGTTGTCTTGAACACAGCAGAGGTCATGCTGGATTGACAGCATGACCAATGTATTCAACCTTTTTCTGGCCCATGGTGTTGCATGTGAATGTTTATCCTGTTAAGGTTGGAAAAGAGACCCTAAAACCCAGACTTGGACCACACATCCACAACACTGAAAAGCAGGCTAGTGACTGCTTTGCAACGCTTGCAGTTAGCCACAGATTCCATCCAAACCACTCATTATTGAATTTGCGTAATGTTTATGTCCAATGGCCAATGAGCACCGGTACGTTTTATCTATAATTTCTCTTCATATGACAATAATTTTTAAAAGATTTGCCAGTAGATTGTCGACCTTGATTTATGACGATGTCTAGCTTGCTAGCTAAGATGTGCCATGTATTCATGTAACAATTTATAGGCATTGTGAACTCCTTTTTGCTATTGGGCCTGGGAATCATACTTCAGAACCCTTTGTTGCAGAGGTGGGTAGTTTTTAATTGGTTTAACGCGTGTCACATCACATGATTAGTGCAGGCTGAAATGTGCAAGTGTAACCAGGGACCCTCTGCACACATCAACAACAGTCACCCACGAAGCATCGTTACCCATCGCTCCACAAAAGTGGCGGCCCTTGCAGAGCAAAGGGGGAACTACTACTTCAAGGTCTCAGAGCAAGTGACGTCACCGATTGAAACGCTATTTAGTGCGCACCACCGCTAACTAGCTAGCCGTTTCACATCCGCCACACAAGCTGAAAAGAAATGTATGGATGCTATCTGAAACTTTAACATTTGTTTTAACATTCATTGTTACACCTCTGTAATTACAGACTGCAATTACCATCAGTTAGTTACAACTATGTATTATCACAATGAATTACACCGTAATAAGGACCCCTTTTAAAATGAAGTGTTGCCTAATGGGTAAATCCATCATTGGTATTAGGCTGGCCGCTAGGCTATCACACACATCATCTCTGCCCTCCACTGAGCGCGCTGTATTTTAAGTAGCAGGCGTTTTAAAAACGGTGTTCATTTCTTAGCCAGGCAGTACAGGAGCTCCCTCCGTCGCTTTCTCTCTCTCTCTCTCTCTCTCTCTCTCTCTCTCTCTCTCTCTCTCTCTCACACACACACACACACAAACACTGCAATGTCAGCCGCCAGCACCGAGACGAGCGCCCCGTTGCCTGCGGCCGCCAGCCGGGTGTTCTTCCAGCCGCTGGCCGGGGTAGGGTGCGCTGGGTCCGGACCCATGCAGCGGGACGACCCGGTCCAGAGGAAGCAGGGGAAAGTGACGGTGAAATACGACAGGAAGGAGCTGCGGAAGAGACTGATCTTGGAGGAGTGGATTATTGAACAACTGAGCGATCTGTACGACTGTGAGGTGAGGAGAGAAGGGCTTTTCCCCGACCTGGCTGGTGGTATAATATATTCCGTTGATTCCTCTGACTGTATGCTACAGTGTATTTATTATTGGTGATAGTAGGCTACTTTATAGTCTAGCATTCTGATGCATAATATTTCTGTAGGCAGTAGCAGTAAATAAACCTAAACGCCCACGATAGTCTAGTCTCCTCTCCACTGGGTACTCTCTTAGAAAAAAGGGTTCTAGAAAGGGCTCTTTGGCTGTCCCCATAGGATAACCTATTTTTTGGTTCCAGGTAGAACTTTTTTTGGTTCCAGGTAGAACTATTTTGGGTTCCATGTAGAATTGTCTTTGGAAACGGTTTTACTCATGGGTGCAACTTTCACTGGGGACGGGGGGGACATGCCCCCCCCCCCCCACATTCTAAAATAGCATTTTTGCCCCCCCCCCCCCCCCCCCCCCCCCCCCCCCCACACACACATTCTTTTTTTTTTGTCCCCCCCCCAGTTTTACCATTGTAATGTGATACAAAACGAGGCAACGGAGGGCTTTAGGACCATGCGGACGGCCACGGGCGGTCGGTCGGCTGTTTGTTTATCTGACTTGGAACAAGAGTTCTACCTGGAACCGAAAAGAGTTCTACCTGGAACCGAAAAGAGTTCTACCTGGAACCGAAAAGAGTTCTACCTGGAACCGAAAAGAGTTCTACCTGGAACCGAAAAGAGTTCTACCTGGAACCGAAAAGAGTTCTACCTGGAACCGAAAATGGCACCTTTTTTTTTGTAGTATGTGCTTTATCATAGCGAGGCCTTTAAATGATGTGGGATCAATAGTGTCTGACCTGAAGATAGATGTCTCCCACTCGCAACAGGCAACACAGTGTGTTTGAAAGTGGGCATTGCAAAAGGAGTGGGTGAATCAACAGCCATGTGTGTAAAATGAACACTCTATTATGGTTAGACCGCTCTTAGCCAGGTGCACCACGGGTCAGCTTAACGTTTACGAAGCAGGTTAAGATGACTAACGTGGCAGGTTAGGAGGATTAATGGAGCACGTTTAGGATAATTAAGGTGCATGTTAGGAGACTGAGGTTAAGGTTAGGAAAAGGGATAGGGTTAAGCTTAACTAAAATGTTACACTTCTGTTGACCCGCCCACTTCTGTTGACCCGCCCACTTCTGTTGACCCTCCCACTTCTGTTGACCCTCCCACTTCTGTTGACCCTCCCACTTCTGTTGACCCTTCCACTTCTGTTGACCCTCCCACTTCTGTTGACCCTCCCACTTCTGTTGATCCTCCCACTTCTGTTGACCCTCCCACTTCTGTTGACCCTTCCACTTCTGTTGACCCTCCCACTTCTGTTGACCCTCCCACTTCTGTTGACTCACTCACCTTCAGATACACTCCATGTATGCAGTTACCCAGGACTGTTTTTATGGGCGCTTTGGGTCGATTATTCAGCTCCCTTGCTCTCCCTGGTCTATTGTCCCCACTCCCCCCAGGCTGCAGTGTCTCTCCCTGGTCTATTGTCCCCACTCCCCCCAGGCTGCAGTGTCTCTTCCTGGGGAAGGCAGCAGCGCAGTGAGGGTGGAGCAGAACAGATGAATGACAGAGGTCATGAAAGACACCACACAGCTTAACGCCTCAGACTCCTTTTGTAGCCTAGTAGGTTACAATCTGTCAGGCCCACCTTTACAATCTGCCAGGCCCACCTTTACAATCTGCCAAGCCCACCTTTACAATCTGCCAAGCACACCTTTACAATCTGCCAGGCCCACCTTTACAATCTGCCAAGCCCACCTTTACAATCTGCCAAGCACACCTTTACAATCTGCCAAGCACACCTTTACAATCTGCCAAGCACACCTTTACAATCTGCCAAGCACACCTTTACAATCTGCCAAGCACACCTTTACAATCTGCCAAGCACACCTTTACAATCTGCCAAGCCCACCTTTACAATCTGCCAGGCCCACCTTTACAATCTGCCAAGCCCACCTTTACAATCTGCCAAGCACACCTTTACAATCTGCCAAGCACACCTTTACAATCTGCCAAGCACACCTTTACAATCTGCCAAGCCCACCTTTACAATCTGCCAAGCACACCTTTACAATCTGCCAAGCACACCTTTACAATCTGCCAAGCACACCTTTACAATTGTAGAAAAGTGGTCTGTCAGTTGGCCTAAAGAGAGACAGACGGACAGACACAGACAGACAGACAGAGACAGACAGAGAGACAGACAGACAGACAGACAGACAGAGAGACAGACAGACAGACAGACAGAGAGAGCCAAACAGACAGACAGACAGAGAGACAGACGGACAAAGAGACAGACCGACAGACAGACAGACAGGGACAGATCGACATTGTCTAAAGTCGTCTTTTGGACTGTTTTACAGGACATTGTCTTGTTTTTTGGGGGTGTGATTTGGTGTTTTGGGGATGTGATTTGGTGTTATGGGGATGTGATTTGGTGTTATGGGGATGTGATTTGGTGTTATGGGGATGTGATTTGGTGTTATGGGGATGTGATTTGGTGTTATGGGGATGTGATTTGGTGTTATGGGGATGTGATTTGGTGTCCTGAGCTTCCCAATGTGTTTGTTTTCCTGGAAAGGTTTTAAAATAATCATCTCCCATCCTACTCACTGAGATTAAATGAGCAGGAGGCCCCTACGCAATGCTGGAATCCAGATCAAATCTGTTTTAATTCATTCGTAATGTCAACCCGAATAGTTTAGAATGTTTTCTGTTTCTAAAAGAAAATACTGATTTGAAGGAAGGGTTAACGTCAGGTAGGTTAGATGGTAATACTGTGTCTATAGCCTCCTCTGGTATGGGGTTGTAATACTGTGTCTATAGCCTCCTCTGGTATGGGGTTCTAATACTGTGTCTATAGTCTCCTCTGGTATGGGGTTCTAATACTGTGTCTATAGCCTCCTCTGGTATGGGGTTGTAATACTGTGTCTATAGTCTCCTCTGGTATGGGGTTGTAATACTGTGTCTATAGTCTCCTCTGGTATGGGGTTGTAATACTGTGTCTATAGTCTCCTCTGGTATGGGGTTCTAATACTGTGTCTATAGTCTCCTCTGGTATGGGGTTGTAATACTGTGTCTATAGTCTCCTCTGGTATGGGGTTGTAATACTGTGTCTATAGTCTCCTCTGGTATGGGGTTGTAATACTGTGTCTATAGTCTCCTCTGGTATGGGGTTGTAATACTGTGTCTATAGTCTCCTCTGGTATGGGGTTCTAATACTGTGTCTGTGTGTCTGTGATGTTGTTGGATCTTCTTAACCCTTCTGGTCCGGTAGATGGTATTGACCAACACATTGAAATGCTTTCTCAGGTGCTCACCGACGATTGGTGGGTTCTTTAACATTTAAAGAGCTGAGAATGTGTGTGTGTGTGTGTGTGTTCTCCGTATCATGCAGTATGCTGCCCAAGCAGAGAAAGGGGGGATGGGGCTAGGAGAAGAGGAGAAGAGGAAGAATGGAGGAAAGAAGGGCAGTGGGTTAAAGAATGACATGCTGATGTTGTGCTTCTCTCCGTCAACCAATCAGCTCCTCTCGCTCTGACCTCCTTCCCTTAGTGACACACAGCAGTCTGTCATCACAGAGGTATGACGGGCTGTGTGTGTGTGTGACAGCGAGCGTGTCTTTGTGTGTTTTCTGCCAGCCAGAACAGACATGGGGTTGGGGTCTGTGTAATGAGTGTGTGTGTCCTCATTGCTCGCTTCATAGATCCCTGCGCCAATAAGAGCCAGTCAGAGTTAACACAGCTGCAGCAGTCAGAGAGAGAGAGAGAGAGCCCAGCTAGCACATGTGGTTCCTTGGAAGTTGTGGGAAGGTATATTTTTGAATAAAAAAAATAGAATGTTTTACTGGGAGGTTTTATTGCCGCTCTGAGAGCGGAAGTTAAAGGTTATTTTGAGGTTTTTGAGTAAATTCCTTCACTGAATGTTTCAATAATAATTTTAATAGCAACAATGTAGTTTCTTTATTGTGGCGCGGCATCAGTGGGATTTTAACCTGTGGTGTTCTGTTTTCTATCCGTATGGAATGAGTCCGCTGTGTCACCAGGATGGACGCCATGTTTCTTTACTATATAAACAGACCCCATTTCAAAGGAAACAAGCACTCATTAAGATCAGGTCTGGCCAAATAGTGGACTCGGCCAACCCACCTGAACACACTTAACAAGATAGAAGAGAGAGGGGTTTTTTTGACACTGAGAATGGAATGTACATGTTTTTAAATAACATTCTTAGAACGTTCTCTGAACATTCCACATGTCAAACCAGTTGGAGAACATTCCTTTATAACATGACCAAAATGTCAAATGAAATGTAACCGTGTTTGAACGTTTAGGAAACGTTCTGTTAACCTCTTTGATCTCTAGGGGCGCTATTTCATTTTTGGATAAAAAACGTTCCCGTTTTAAGCGCGATATTTTGTCACGAAAAGATGCTCGACTATGCATATTCTTGACAGTTTTTGAAAGAAAACACTCTGAAGTTTCAGAATCTGCAAAGATATTGTCTGTAAGTGCCCCAGAACTCATTCTACAGGCGAAACCAAGATGGTGCATCAACCAGGAAATGAGCAGAATTTCTGAAGCTCTGTTTTCCATTGTCTCCTTATATGGCTGTGATTGCGCAAGGAATGAGCCTACACTTTCTGTCGTTCCCCCAAAGTGTTAGCAGCATTGTGACGTATTTGTAGGCATATCATTGGAAGATTGACCATAAGAGACTACATTTTCCAAGTGTCCGCCTGGTGTCCCTGCGTCGAAATTGGAGCGTAAAGCCAGGTGCAATTATTTTTCCATTTGAGAGCAAGGAGAAACCAGGCTTCCACGAAGGATATATCATTGAAGAGATATGTGGAAAAACACCTTGAGGATTGATTCTAAACCACGTTTGCCATGTTTCAGTCGATATTATGGAGTTAATTTGGAAAAAAGTTCGCGTTTTGAGGGCTGAATTTTCGTTTTTTTTTTTTTTTTTTTTTTTTTTTTTTTTTGGTAGCCAAATGTGATGTACAAAACGGAGCTATTTCTAATACACAAAGAATCTTTTTGGAAAAACGGAGCATCTGCTATCTAACTGAGAGTCTCCTCATTGAAAACATCAGAAGTTCTTCAAAGGTAAGTTATTTTATTTGAAGGCTTTACTTGTTTTTGTGATAGTTGCCTGCTAAATGCTAACGCTAATGCTAACGCTAATGCTAACGCTAAATGCTACGCTAGCTAGCTACTGTTACACAAATGATTGTTTTCCTATGGTTGAAAAGCATATTTTGAAAATCTGAGATGACAGTGTTGTTAACAAAAGGCTAAGCTTGAGAGCTAGCATATTTATTTCATTTCATTTGCGATTTTCATGAATAGTTAACGTTGCGTTATGGTAATGAGCTTAGGTCTATAAATAGAATCCCGGATCCGGGTTTGGTCGTCGCAACAGGTTAAAGTAATGAAATACCAAGAAAATAACATTTTTTTGTTGTTGTTGTTGTTGTCAAGTTCCTTAAATGTGCTGAGAATGTTCCTGCGTCATTCCCAGAATGCTTTGGGAAGGTTCTATGCAAAGTAACCATAAGACAGCCCCACACTCACCAAGCTCTAACAAACACATAGTTCTCAGAACGTTATGTTCTAGCTGAGAGAGAAAGAGAGAATCCTTGATATTTGACTAAATTACCTGGAAGGATTCTTACTACCAAGGACTCTCCAGAACGAGCTGAATGCCTTCTATGCTCACCTCGAGGCAAGTTCTGGAGGAGTTCCGGACGATGGTGTGATCTCAAGCAACACTGAACCATGCATGACAGCACCAGTTGTTCCAGACGACTGTGTGCTCTTTCTCTCCGCAGGCAATGTGAGTAAGCCCTTTAAACAGGTTAACATTCACAAGGCCTTGGGGCCAGATAGAATACCAGGATGCGTACTCAGACCAGCTGGCAAGTGTCTTCACATAACATTTTCAACGCCTCCCTGACCCAGTCTGTTATACCTACATGTTTCAAGCAGACCTCCATAGTCCCAGAGCCCAAGAACACCAAGGTAACCTGCCTAAATGACTATCAACCCGTAGCACTCACATCTATAGAAATGCTTTGAAAGACTGGTCAACATCAACACCATCATCCCTGGATCCACTCCCACAATGCCTTCACCCACCTGGACAAGAGGAACACCTATGTAAGAATGCTGTTCATTGACTACAGCTCAGCGTTCAACACCATAGTCCCCTCCAAGCTCATCACCAAGCTTGGGACTCTGGGACTGAACCCCTCCCTCTGCAACTGTATCCTGGACTTCCTGATGGGCCTCCGCCAGGTGGGGAGGGAAGGTAACAACACAGCCGCCATTTTCATTTTTTAAATTTGACCCTTAATTTACCAGGTACGCCACGCTGACCATCAACACGGGGGCCTCTCATCTGCTGATGTAAAAAGGGCTTTATAAATACATTTGATTGATTGATTACTTAGTCCCTTCCTGTACTCCCTGTTCACCCACGACTGAGTGGCCGTGCACGACTCCAACACCAAGTTTACTGAGTGGCCGTGCACGACTCCAACACCAAGTTTACTGAGTGGCCGTGCACGACTCCAACACCAAGTTTACTGAGTGGCCGTGCACGACTCCAACACCAAGTTTACTGAGTGGCCGTGCACGACTCCAACACCAAGTTTACTGAGTGGCCGTGCACGACTCCAACACCAAGTTTACTGAGTGGCCGTGCACGACTCCAACACCATGTTTACTGAGTGGCCGTGCACGACTCCAACACCAAGTTTACTGAGTGGCCGTGCACGACTCCAACACCAAGTTTACTGAGTGGCCGTGCACGACTCCAACACCAAGTTTACTGAGTGGCCGTGCACGAATCCAACACCAAGTTTGCTGAGTGGCCGTGCACGACTCCAACACCAAGTTTGCTGCCGACACAACGGTTGTGGGACCGTTCATGTGTTGATCCATACATTGTGTGTGTGTAGTGTCTATCCAGCTGCTCAGTCACAGAGGACCACACAGCCCAGCTAACAGAGGACCACACGACCCAGCTAACAGAGGACCACAGGGCCCAGCTAACAGAGGACCACAGGGCCCAGCTAACAGAGGACCACAGGGCCCAGCTAACAGAGGACCACATGACCCAGCTAACAGAGGACCACAGGGCCCAGCTAACAGAGGACCACACGACCCAGCTAACAGAGGACCACAGGGCCCAGCTAACAGAGGACCACACAGCCCAGCTAGCAGAGGACCACACGGCCCAGCTAACAGAGGACCACACGGCCCAGCTAACAGAGGACCACACGGCCCAGCTAACAGAGGACCACACGGCCCAGCTAACAGAGGACCACACGGCCCAGCTAACAGAAGACCACACGGCCCAGCTAACAGTATTGAAGGAGGAGGTGAGGAAGCTGAGATGTGACAGAGAACAGGACACTCCTCCAGAGAAGCCAGCAGAACAGCCCACCTCAGACCCCACCCCCTCCTAACAGACCCCGCCCCCTCCTAACAGCCTACGCCCCCTCCTAACAGACCCCACCCCCTCCTAACAGACCCTGCCCCCTCCTAACAACCCACCTCAGACCCAGACCACAACCTCAACACCACAATGGGACAGACTACACAGGACCCACCAACCCAACAGACCCCGCCCCCTCCTAACAGACTACACCCCCTCCTAACAGACCCCACCCACTCCCAACAGACCCCACCCCCTCCCAATAGACCCCACCCCCTCCCAACAGACCCCACCCCCTCCCAGCAGACCCCACCCCCTCCTAACAGACCCCACCCCCTCCTAACAGACCCTGCCCCCTCCTAACAGACCCTGCCCCCTCCTAACAGACCCTGCCCCCTCCTAACAGACACCACCCCCTCCTAACAGACCCTGCCCCCTCCTAACAGACCCCACCCCCACATAACAACCCACCTCAGACCCGGAACACAACCTCAACACCATAATGGGTCAGACTACACAGGACCCACCAACCCAATAGACTAGAGGTTGAACGATTAATTAGAATGGCCGAATAATTAGGGCCGATTTAATTTTTGGGCGACAATTTTGCAGATTTTTTTTTTACACCTTTAACTAGGCACGTCAGTTAAGAACACATTCTTATTTTCAATGACGGCCTGGGAACGTTCTGCCTGACAGATTTTTACCTTGTCAGCTCGGGGGATCCAATCTTGCAACCTTACAGTTAACTAGTCCAACGCTCTAACCACCTGATTACATTGCACTCCACGAGGAGCCTGCCTGTTACGCAAATGCAGTAAGCCAAGGTAAGTTGCTAGCTAGCATTAAACTTATCTTATAAAAAACAATCATTCAACGACTGTCGTTGCTCCAATGTGTACCTAACCATAAACATCAATGCCTTTCTTGAAATCGATACACAAGTATATATTTTTAAACCTGCATATTTAGCTAAAAGAAATCCAGTTTAGCAGGCAATATTAACCAGGTGAAATTGTGTCACTTCTCTTGCGTTCATTGCACGCAGAATCAGGGTATATGCAACAGTTTGGGTCGCCTGGCGCGCTGCGAACTAATTTGCCAGAATTTTACGTAATTATGACATAACATTGAAGGTTGTGCAATGTAACAGGAATATTTAGACTTAGGGATGCCACCCGTTAGATAAAATACCGAACGGTTCCGTATTTCACTAAAAGAATAAACGTTTTGTTTTCGAAATGATAGTTTCCGGATTCAACCATATTAATGTTTTATTTATTTTATTTGACCTTAATTTAACTTTAACTGTTCAGGGGCAGAATGACAGATTTGTACCTTGTCAGCTCGGGATTTGAACTTGCAATCTTCCGGTTACTGATGACCTAAGGCCCGTATTTCTGTGTGTTATCATGTTATAACTAAGTCTTTGATTTGATAGAGCAGTCTGAATGAGCAGGGGTAGGCAGCAACAGGCTCGTAAGCATTCATTCAAACAGCACTTTAGTGCGTTTTGCCAGCAGCTCTTCGTTGTGCGTCAAGCATTGAGCTGTTTATGACTTCAAGCCTATCAACTCCCGAGATTAGGCTGGTGTAACCGAAGTGAAATGGCTAGCTAGTTAGTGGGGTGCACGCTAATAGTGTTTCAAACGTCACTCGCTCTGAGCCTTCTAGTAGTTGTTCCCCTTGCTCTGCATGGCTAACGCTGCTTCGATGTGGTGGCTGTTGTCGTTGTGTTGCTGGTTCGAGCCCAGGTAGGAGCGAGGAGAGGGACGGAAGATGTACTGTTACACTGGAAATACTAAAGTGCCTATAAGAACATCAAATAGTCAAAAGTACATGAAATACAAATAGTATAGGGAGAAATAGTCCTATAAATACTATATTAACTACAAACTAAAAACCTCTTACCTTGGAATATTGAAGTCTAATGTTAAAAGGAACCACCAGCTTTCATATGTTCTCATGTTCTGAGCAAGGAACTTAAACGTTAGCTTTCTTACATGGCACATATTGCACTTTACTTTCTTCTCCAACACTTTGTTTTTGCATTACTTAAACCAAATTGAACATGTTTCATTATTTATTTGAGGCTAAATTGATTTTATTGATGTATTATATTAAGTTAAAATAAGTGTTCATTCAGTATTGTTGCAATTGTCATTATTACAAATAAATAAATAAAAATCGGCCGATTAATTGGTATCGGCTTTTTTTGGTCCTCCAATAATCTGTATCGGAGTTGAAAAATCATAATCGGTCGACCTCAATTCTCTACCCTGCTGTGTGGCAGGACTGTGGATGTCTACCCTGCTGTGTGGCAGGACTGTGGATGTCTACCCTGCTGTGTGGCAGGACTGTGGATGTCTACCCTGCTGTGTGGCAGGACTGTGGATGTCTACCCTGCTGTGTGGCAGGACTGTGGATGTCTACCCTGCTGTGTGGCAGGACTGTGGATGTCTACCCTGCTGTGTGGCAGGACTGTGGATGTCTACCCTGCTGTGTGGCAGGACTGTGGATGTCTACCCTGCTGTGTGGCAGGACTGTGGATGTCTACCCTGCTGTGTGGCAGGACTGTGGATGTCTACCCTGCTGTGTGGCAGAACTGTGGATGTCTACCCTGCTGTGTGGCAGGACTGTGGATGTCTACCCTGCTGTGTGGCAGGACTGTGGATGTCTACCCTGCTGTGTGGCAGGACTGTGGATGTCTACCCTGCTGTGTGGCAGGACTGTGGATGTCTACCCTGCTGTGTGGCAGGACTGTGGATGTCTACCCTGCTGTGTGGCAGGACTGTGGATGTCTACCCTGCTGTGTGGCAGGACTGTGGATGTCTACCCTGCTGTGTGGCAGAACTGTGGATGTCTACCCTGCTGTGTGGCAGAACTGTGGATGTCTACCCTGCTGTGTGTGACAGAGATAGTCTATTTGATGTTGTGATGAGCTGAGCCTTAATGCTCCCTTCCTCTCCTACACACACACAGACAGACAGACATGCACACACACTGTGTGTGTGAGTCATCTGTTTGGGGTTGTCTGAGTTGATCCACATCAGACTATAGCTGCAGACTGAACACAACACGCTTCCGGCTGCTCAGTAGTCAGTAACAACAGGTCAGACACACAGTCTTGCAAAACTAACCTTGTGGGGACACACAATTCAGTCCCATTCAAAATCCTATTCTCTCTAACCTGTACTCTAACCTTAACCCCCCCCCCCCCCCCCCCCCCATCTCATATGACCACTCATCTGAAGCTGAAGCTTCGAGACTGATAGGAAGCTGAAGATTTGAGACTGGTATGAAGCTGAAGATTTGAGACTGATATGAAGCTGAAGATTTGAGACTGGTATGAAGCTGAAGATTTGAGACTGATATGAAGCTGAAGATTTGAGACTGATATGAAGCTGAAGCTTTGAGACTGATATGAAGCTGAAGATTTGAGACTGATATGAAGCTGAAGATTTGAGACTGATATGAAGCTGAAGATTTGAGACTGATATGAAGCTGAAGATTTGAGACTGATATGAAGCTGAAGATTTGAGACTGATATGAAGCTGAAGCTTTGAGACTGATATGAAGCTGAAGATTTGAGACTGATATGAAGCTGAAGATTTGAGACTGATATGAAGCTGAAGATTTGAGACTGGTATGAAGCTGAAGATTTGAGACTGCTATGAAGCTGAAGATTTGAGACTGCTATGAAGCTGAAGATTTGAGACTGCTATGAAGCTGAAGATTTGAGACTGATATGAAGCTGAAGATTTGAGACTGATATGAAGCTGAAGATTTGAGACTGGTATGAAGCTGAAGATTTGAGACTGGTATGAAGCTGAAGATTTGAGACTGGTATGAAGCTGAAGATTTGAGACTGGTATGAAGCTAATATCTGAAACTCAGAAGAGCTTTGTCAGAAATAACCAGGGAATATCTTTCTCTCTCAGAGAACGAGATAATTTATCTCTTTTCAGAAAGCAAAGGAATATTATCTTGCTGTTCTTTAACAAGGAGTATTACCGAGTGTAGGAGGAGAGTCAGGGACTCAGAGGTGACCAGTCACACACACACACACACACACAGAAAGAGAGAGACACACACACACACACACACACACACACACACACATACACAACCTACACACCGTGTGCTGTAGTTTCATCTGTTAATCCCTCTCTCAGTCAGACTAATGATGAGGTTGAATACCAACACAACCCTGCACACACACACACACACACATACACAATCTATGCACCGTGTGCTGTAGTTTCATCTGTTAATCCCTCTCTCAGTCAGACTAATGATGAGGTTGAATACCAACACAACCCTGCAGCCACACACACACACACACACACACACACACACACACACACACACAACACAGAGAGAGAGAAAGAGATACACACACACAGAGAGAGAGAGAGACACACACACAGAGAGAGAGAGACAAACACACAGAGAGAGAGAGATAGATACACACACACACAGAGAGAGAGAGACACACACACATAGAGAGAGAGAGACACACACACACACACACACAGAGAGAGAGACACACACACACACAGAGAGAGAGAGAGATACACACACACGCAGAGAGAGAGAGACACACACACACACATAGAGAGAGAGAGACACACACACACACACACAGAGAGAGAGAGACACACACACACACAGAGAGAGAGAGATACACACACACACACACACAGAGAGAGAGACACACACCCACACACATAGAGAGAGAGACACACACACGCACACACACATAGAGAGAGAGACACACACACACACAGAGAGAGACACACACACAGAGAGAGAGAGAGACAGATACACACACACACCGAGAGAGAGAGACACACACACACACATAGAGAGAGAGACACACACACACACACACAGAGAGAGAGAGATACACAGAGAGAGAGAGAGACACACACAAAACCAGTCTGGCGGTTAAATGAAAGGCAGTCATATCATTGTAGTGGTGTCAGACTGAAAGGCTTAGATCATTGTAGTGGTGTCAGACAGAAAGGGTTAGATCGTTGTAGTGGTGTCAGACAGAAAGGGTTTGATCATTGTAGTGGTGTCAGACTGAAAGGCTTAGATCATTGTAGTGGTGTCAGACAGAAAGGGTTAGATCATTGTAGTGGTGTCAAGACAGAGAGTGTCGTTGGTTGGTTAAGCATGGAACCATTAGTATCATTACCCAACGCAGCCCAGAGACTGACTGACAGGATGACATTAACAGACGTCTTCTCTGTTATGGAGACAATATTACACTGATGATGATGATGATGATAATTTATGATGATGATGATTTATGGGGATGATGATGATGATTTATGGTGATGATGATGATGATTTATGAGGATGATGATGATTTATGAGGATGATGATGATTTATGAGGATGATGATGATGATTTATGGTGATGATGATGATTTATGAGGATGATGATGATTTATGAGGATGATGATGATGATTTATGGTGATGATGATGATTTATGAGGATGATGATGATGATTTATGAGGATGATGATGATGATTTATGAGGATGATGATGATGATTTATGATGATGATGATTTATGGTGATGATGATGATTTATGAGGATGATGATGATGATTTATGGTGATGGTGATGATTTATGGGGATGATGATGATGATTTATGAGGATGATGATGATTTATGAGGATGATGATGATGATTTATGGTGATGATGATGATTTATGAGGATGATGATGATTTATGAGGATGATGATGATTTATGAGGATGATGATGATGATTTATGGTGATGATGATGATGATTTATGAGGATGATGATGATTTATGAGGATGATGATGATTTATGAGGATGATGATGATGATTTATGAGGATGATGATGATTTATGAGGATGATGATGATGATTTATGAGGATGATGATGATTTATGAGGATGATGATGATTTATGAGGATGATGATGATGATTTATGGTGATGATGATGATTTATGAGGATGATGATGATTTATGAGGATGGTGATGATGATTTATGGTGATGATGATGATGATGATTTATGAGGATGATGATGATGATTTATGGGGATGATGATGATGATTTATGATGATGATGATTTATGGGGATGATGATGATGATTTATGGGGATGATGATGATTTATGAGGATGATGATGATGATTTATGAGGATGATGATGATGATTTATGAGGATGATGATGATGATTTATGGGGATGATGATGATGATTTATGAGGATGATGATGATGATTTATGGGGATGGTGATGATTTATGGGGATGATGGTGATGATTTATGGTGATGATGATGATTTATGAGGATGATGATGATTTATGAGGATGATGATGATGATTTATGAAGATGATGATGATGATTTATGAGGATGAAGATGATGATTTATGATGATGATGATTTATGGTGATGATGATGATTTATGAGGATGATGATGATGATTTATGGTGATGATGATGATTTATGAGGATGATGATGATTTATGAGGATGATGATGATGATTTATGGTGATGATGATGATTCATGAGGATGATGATGATTTATGAGGATGATGATGATTTATGAGGATGATGATGATTTATGAGGATGATGATGATGATTTATGAGGATGATGATGATTTATGAGGATGATGATGATGATTTATGAGGATGATGATGATTTATGAGGATGATGATGATGATTTATGAGGATGATGATGATTTATGAGGATGATGATGATGATTTATGAGGATGATGATGATGATTTATGAGGATGATGATGATGATGATTTATGAGGGGATGATGGTGATGATGATTTATGATGAAGACGATGATTTATGAGGATGATGATGATTTATGAGGATGATGATGATGATTTATGAGGATGATGATGATGATTTATGAGGATGATGATGATGATGATTTATGAGGATGATGATGATTTATTAGGATGATGATGATGATTTATGAGGATGATGATGATTTATGAGGATGATGATGATGATTTATGAGGATGATGATGATGATTTATGGGGATGATGATGATTTATGATGATGATGGTGATGATTTATGAGGATGATGGTGATGATGATTTATGGGGATGATGGTGATGATTTATGAGGATGATGATGATTTATGAGGATGATGATGATGATTTATGAGGATGATGATGATGATTTATGAGGATGATGATGATGATGATTTATGGTGATGATGATGATGATTTATGGTGATGATGATGATGATTTATGGGGATGATGATGATTTATGGTGATGATGATGATGATTTATGGTGATGATGATGATGATTTATGGGGATGGTTTATAGTGATGATGATTATTTATGGTGATGATGACAATGATTGATGATGATGGTGGTCATAATGATGATTTATGGTGATGATGATTTATAGTGATGATGATGACGATGATGGTGGTGATGATGATTTATGGTGATGACGATGATTGATGATGATGATGGTGATGATGATTCATGGTGATGGTGATTTTTGATGTTTATTTCCAGGAAGAGGAGATGCCAGAGGTGGAGATAGACATCGATGACCTGTTGGAAGTCAACAGTGAAGACGAGAGAGCCGTCAAACTACAGGTACCCATAATCCTTCACATTACTGCATAAAAACTCCATAATACTGCATAGGAACTGCATAATGCTCCATAATACTGCATAGGAACTGCATAATGCTTCATAATACTGCATAATGCTTCATAATACTGCATAATGCTCCATAATACTGCATAGGAACTGCATTATGCTTCATAATACTGCATAGAACTTCATCATGCTTCATAATACTACATAGAACTTCATAATACTGCATAGGAACTGCATCATGCTTCATAATACTGCATAATGCTTCATAATACTGCATAGGAACTGCATCATGCTCCATAATACTGCATAGGAACTACATAATGCTTCATAATACTGCATAGGAACTGCATAATGCTTCATAATACTGCATAGGAACTGCATAATGCTTCATAATACTGCATAATGCTTCATAATACTGCATAGGAACTGCATAATGCTTCATAATACTGCATAGGAACTACATAATGCTTCATAATACTGCATAGGAACTGCATAATGCTTCATAATACTGCATAGGAACTGCATAATGCTTCATAATACTGCATAGGAACTGCATCATGCTTCATAATACCTCCCAAGACCTGTGTAATAGATGTTAATGTGTAAAAGTGTGTGACTCTTAATCTTGAGTGATGTGTGGTTTAATGACCTGTCGTTTAAGAAGGTGAAACACTCTGTCTATCTGACCCGTCTTGTTCTCCATGCTGTCACACACACACACACACACACACACACACACACACACACACACACACACACACACACACACACACACACACACACACAGACAGACAGAGTAGTGAACACTCCCTGTTCTTGCTAGTGAGATCATTCTGTCGTATGTCCTCACCCCCTGTAACGGTCTCTGTCGTATGTCCTCACCTCCTGTAACGGTCTCTGTCGTATGTCCTCACCTCCTGTAACAGTCTCTGTCGTATGTCCTCACCTCCTGTAACGGTCTCTGTCGTATGTCCTCACCTCCTGTAACAGTCTCTGTCGTATGTCCTCACCCCTGTAACAGTCTCTGTCGTCCCTGTAACTGTCTCTGTCGTATGTCCTCACCCCCTGTAACAGTCTCTGTCGTCCCTGTAACAGTCTCTGTCGTATGTCCTCACCCCCTGTAACGGTCTCTGTCGTATGTCCTCACCTCCTGTAACGGTCTCTGTCGTATGTCCTCACCCCTGTAACAGTCTCTGTCGTCCCTGTAACTGTCTCTGTCGTATGTCCTCACCCCCTGTAACAGTCTCTGTCGTCCCTGTAACAGTCTCTGTCGTATGTCCTCACCCCCTGTAACAGTCTCTGTCGTCCCTGTAACAGTCTCTGTCGTATGTCCTCACCCCCTGTAATGGTCTCTGTCGTCCCTGTAACAGTCTCTGTCATATGTCCTCACCCCTGTAACGGTCTCTGTCGTATGTCCTCACCTCCTGTAACGGTCTCTGTCGTATGTCCTCACCGTATGTCCTATTGGTGCCGTGAGCAAACAGATGATTGACGTTTGAATCCCAGTGTACTACATTTCTGCTCACTCAATTAGTTTAAAAAACGTTCTTGATATGGAACATAAAACACGTATTGTCCTTCTCTCTCTCAACAGGAATCCTTAATGGACTGCTATAAACCCACGGAGGTGAGTAGCGATCTCTGTCTCTCTGTCTCTGTCTCTGTCTCGTGGGCGAGCTGAGTGTTTAGGTGGGACGGTAGGCGAGCTGAGTGTTTGGGTAGGACGGGGGGCGAGCTGAGTGTTTGGGTAGGATGGGGGGCGAGCTGAGTGTTTGGGTAGGACGGGGGGCGAGCTGAGTGTTTGGGTGGGACCCCATTTTGACTCTACACTCTGCGAACCAAATCAAATCAAATGTATTTATATTGCCCTTCTTTCATCAGCTAATATCTCAAAGTGCTGTACAGAAACCCAGCATAAAACCCCAAACAGCAAGCAATGCAGGTGTAGAAGCACGGTGGCTAGGAAAAACTCTCTAGAAAGGCCAGAACCTAGGAAGAAACCTAGAGAGGAACCAGGCTATGTGGGGTGGCCAGTCCTCTTCTGGCTGTGCCGGGTGGAGATTATAAACCTAGAGAGGAACCAGGCTATGTGGGGTGGCCAGCCCTCTTTTGGCTGTGCCGGGTGGAGATTATAACAGAACATGGCCAAGATGTTCAAATGTTCATAAATGACCAGCATGGTCGAATAATAATAAGGCAGAACAGTTGAAACTGGAGCAGCAGCACGGCCAGGTGGACTGGGGACAGCAAGGAGTCATCATGTCAGGTAGTCCTGAGGCATGGTCCTAGGGCTCAGGTCCTCCGAGAGAGAGAAAGAAAGAGAGAAAGAGAGAATTAGAGAGAGCATACTTAAATTCACACAGGACACCGAATAGGACAGGAGAAGTACTCCAGATATAACAAACTGACCCTAGCCCCCCGACACATAAACTACTGCAGCATAAATACTGGAGGCTGAGACAGGAGGGGTCAGGAGACACTGTGGCCCCATCCGAGGACACCCCCGGACAGGGCCAAACAGGAAGGATATAACCCCACCCACTTTGCCAAAGCACAGCCCCCACACCACTAGAGGGATATCTTCAACCACCAACTTACCATCCTGAGACAGGCCGAGTATAGCCCACAAAGATCTCCGCCACGGCACAACCCAAGGGGGGGCGCCAACCTAGACAGGAAGATCAACCCCATTCTGACTGTACACTCTGCACACATCAACCCCATTCTGACTGTACTCTAAAAGACACAACCCCAATCTGACTGTACTCTAAAAGACACAACCCCAATCTGACTGTACTCTAAAAGACACAACCCCATTCTGACTGTACACTGTAAAAGACACAACCCCAATCTGACTGTACTCTAAAAGACACAACCCCATTCTGACTGTACACTGTAAAAGACACAACCCCATTCTGACTGTACACTGTAAAAGACACAACCCCATTCTGACTGTACTCTAAAACACACAACCCCAATCTGACTGTACTCTAAAAGACACAACTCCATTCTGACTGTACACTGAAAAAGACACAACCCCATTCTGACTGTACTCTAAAAGACACAACTCCATTCTGACTGTACACTGAAAAAGACACAACCCCATTCTGACTGTACACTGTAAAAGACCCCAATCTGACTGTACTCTAAAACACACAACCCCATTCTGACTGTACACTGTAAAAGACAACCCTCAATCTGACTGTACTCTAAAAGACACAACCCCCCAAAGACAGTGAGTGAGCGAGCGTGCGTGCTGTTTGAGCCCGACGGCATTAGGTCAGTTTGAAACAGCAGCAAGGTCACTGGTATGCATGATGGGCGTCCAGCCAAGCTGACAGCGGTTGATGTGCGTCACACACAATCACAGCATTAATCCCTAGAGCGGTGTTTCTCAAACTCTGTCCCGGGGCCCCTTCTGGGTACACCTTTTTTTTTCTTATTTTTTTCTTGCCCTAGCAACAGCTGATTCAACTAACCAACTCGTTATTAAATAAAACGTGATGATTTGAGTCAGCTGTGTAGCGCCAGGGCGTAAAAACAAAAGGTGTCCCCACTGACGTAGAAGCTGCACGTCGGAGTTGAACTGCAGAGTGAAGGAAAAGCAGTCAACAAGTGCTCAGCATATGTGGGAACTCCTTCAAGAGTGTTGGAAAAGCATTCCTCAAGAAGCTGGTTGAGAGAATACCAAGAGTGTGCAAAACTGTCAACATTAGCATGAACAGCATTAGCGTAAGCAACAATAGTGGGAACAAAATTAGCTTGAACAACATTAGCATGCACAACATTAGTGTGAGCATCATTAGCGTGAGCAACATTAGCGTGAGCAACATTAGCGTGCACAACATTAGTGTGAGCATCATTAGCGTGAACAAACAACATTAGCGTGAGCAACAATAGCGTGAGCAACATTAGCATGAACAAACAACATTAGCGTGAGCAAACAACAATAGCGTGAACAACATTAGCATGAACAAACAACAATAACGTGAACAACAATAGCATGAACAACATTAGCATGAACAACATTAGCGTGAACAATATTAGCGTGAACAACATTAGTATGAACAAACAACATTAGCGTGAACAACATTAGTATGAATAACATTAGCATGAACAAACAACATTAGCGTGAGCAACATTAGCGTGAACAACATTAGTATGAACAACATTAGCATGAACAAACAACATTAGCGTGAGCAACATTAGCATGAACAACATTAGCGTCAACAACATTAGCATGAACAACAATAGCGTGAGCAACATTAGCATGAACAACATTAGCGTGAGCATCATTAGCGTGAACAAACCACATTAGCGTGAGCAATCAACAATAGCGTGAACAAAATTAGCATTAAAAAACAACATTAGCGTGAGCAACATTAGAGTGAACAAACAACAATAGCGTGAACAAACAACATTAGTATGAACAACATTAGCATGAACAAACAACATTAACGTGAACAACAATAGCGTGAACAACATTAGCATGAACAAACTGCATTAGTGTGAACAACAGCATAAACAAACAACAATAGCGTGAACAACAGCATGAACAAACAACATTAGCGTGAACAACAATAGCATGAACAACATTAGCATGAACAAACGGCATTAGTGTGAACAACAGCATAAACAAACAACAATAGCGTGAACAACAGCATGAACAAACAATATTAGCGTGAACAACAATAGCGTGAACAAACGTCATTAGTGTGAACAACAGCATAAACAAACAACAATAGCGTGAACAACAGCATGAACAAACAACATTAGCGTGAACAACAATAGCGTGAACAAACGGCATTAGTGTGAACAACAGCATAAACAAACAACATTAGCGTGAACAACAGCATGAACAAACAACATTAGTGTGAACAACAGCATGAACAAACAACATTAGCGTGAACAACAGCATGAACAAACAACAGTGTGAACAACAGCATAAACAAACAACATTAGTGACAACAACAGCATTGAACAAACAACATTAGCCTGAACAACATTAGTATGAACAAACAACAATAGCGTGAGCAACATTAGTATGAACAAACAACAATAGCGTGAGCAACATTAGCGTGAATAACATTAGGATGAACAACATTAGCATGAACAAACAACAATAGCGTGAGCAACATTAGCATGAACAAACAACATTAGCGTGGTCTGTCTGTCTGTCTGTCTGCACAGAATACATACCCACAAACTCTCTCTCTCTCTGTCTGTCTGTCTGTCTGTCTGTCTGTCTGTCTGTCTGTCTGTCAGCACAGAATACATACCCACAAACTCTCTCTCTGTCTCTGTCTGTCTGTCTGTCAGCACAGAATACATACCCACAAACTATCTCTCTGTCTCTGTCTGTCTGTCTGTCTGTCTGTCTGTCTGTCTGTCTGTCTGTCTGTCTGTCTGTCTGTCTGTCTGTCTGTGGGGTGTTAGTATACTGTCTGTCTGTCTGTCTGTCTGTCTGTCTGTCTGTCTGTCAGCATACCCACGAGTACTTTTTGATTCACATTGTATAAATTGTAGTTTTATTTGTGAGCTACATTGAATATATTTACAGATCGTAGGTGTATTTGAGACTTATGCTGAACAAGCATACGTTTGGATCATGGTTTCAATATTTTATTATATATCAATATTTTAATATATTCACAGATCCGAGTTTTATTTGTGAGTTATGTTGAATATATGCATGGATCGTGACAGACATATTTACAGAATAAAGAAATACATCTCACTCCAAGGATGAGCTCTGAAAACAAAGAACAAGACAACAGGGACTTCACCTGATATAGAGAGATGTATATCAGGGACTTCACGTGTTAGAGAGATGTATATCAGGGACTTTACCTGTTATAGAGAGATGTATATCAGGGACTTCACCTGTTATAGAGAGATGTATATCAGGGACTTCACGTGTTAGAGAGATGTATATCAGGGACTTCACCTGTTATAGAGAGATGTATATCAGGGACTTCACCTGTTATAGAGAGATGTACAACAGGGACTTCACCTGTTATAGAGAGATGTATATCAGGGACTTCACCTGTTATAGAGAGATG
>NC_092150.1:92123056-92208056 GCF_045791955.1 Oncorhynchus clarkii lewisi
AGCTGTTTGCTGATGTCAACGTTGTGAACAGAGTGCCCCATGGTGACAGTGGGGTTATGGTATGGGCAGGCATAAGTTACGGACAACGAACACAATTTAAATTTTATCGGTGGCAATTTAAGTACACAGAGATACCGTGACGAGATCCTAAGGCCCATTGTTGTGCCATTCATCCTCCGCCATCACCTCATGTTTCAGCAAGATAATGCACGGCCCCATGTCGCAAGGATCTGTACACACTTCCTGGAAGCTGAAAATTTCTCAGTTCTTCCATGGCCTGCGTACTCACCAGACATGTCACCCATTGAGCATGTTTGGGATGCTCTGGATCGAGTTGTACGACGGCGTTTTCCAGTTCCCTCCAATATCCAGCAACTTCACACAGCCATTGAAGAGGAGCGGGACAACGTTCCACAATCAACAGCCTGATCAACTCTATGCCAAGGTGATGTGTCGTGCTGCATGAGGCAAATGGTAATCAGACCAGATACTGACTGGATCTGAGCCACGTCCCTACCTTTTTTTTAAAGGTATCTATGACCAACAGCTACATATCTGTATTCCAAAATTAGGGGCTAATTTATTTATTTAAATTGACTGAAATCTTTTAATTTGTTGCGTTTATATTTTTGTTCAGTATATTTACATAATTTCTGTTCAGTATATTTACATAATTTCTGTTCAGTATATTTACATAATTTCTGTTCAGTATATTTACAATATTACTTAGCCACATACCCAATTGTTTTAATTAGGATTTATTGACATAGTTTAGGGAGCTTGATTTATTGACATAGTTTAGGGAGCTGGATTTATTGACATAGCTTAGGGAGCTTGATTTATTGACATAGTTTAGGGAGCTGGATTTATTGACAGCATAGGGAGCTTGATTTATTGACATAGCTTCGGGAGCTGGATTTATTGACGTAGCTTAGGGAGCTTGATTTATTGACATAGCTTAGGGAGCTGGATTTATTGACGTAGCTTAGGGAGCTGGATTTATTGACGTAGCTTAGGAGCTGGATTTTTTGACGTAGCTCAGGGAGCTTGATTTATTGACGTAGCTTAGGAGCTGGATTTATTGACATAGCTTAGGGAGCTAGATTTATTGACATAGCTTAGGGAGCTAGATTTATTGACGTAGCTTCGGGAGCTGGATTTATTGACGTAGCTTAGGGAGCTTGATTTTTTTGACGTAGCTTAGGGAGCTTGATTTATTGACGTAATTTAGGGAGCTGGATTTATTGATGTAGCTTAGGGAGCTGGATTTATTGGGAGCTGGATTTATTGACATAGCTTAGGGAGCTGGATTTATTGACATAGTTTAGGGAGTTGGATTTATTTACATAGCTTCGGGAGCTGGATTTATTGACGTAGCTTAGGGAGCTTGATTTATTGACGTAACTTAGGGGGCTGGATTTATTGATGTAGCTTAGGGAGCTTGATTTTTTGACGTAGCTCAGGGAGCTTGATTTATTGACGTAGCTTAGGGAGCTTGATTTATTGATGTAGCTTAGGGAGCCAGATTTATTGACATAGCTTAGGGAGCTAGATTTATTGACATAGCTTAGGGAGCTAGATTTATTGACATAGCTTCGGGAGCTGGATTTATTGACGTAGCTTAGGGAGCTTGATTTTTTGACGTAGCTTAAGGAGCTTTATTTATTGACGTAACTTAGGGAGCTGGATTTATTGATGTATCTTAGGGAGCTGGATTTATTGACGTAGCTTAGGGGGCTGGATTTATTGACAGTTTAGGGAGCTGGATTTATTGACATGGCTTAGGGAGTTGGATTTATTGGGAGCTGGATTTATTGACATAGTTTAGGGAGCTGGATTTATTGACATAGTTTATGGAGCTGGATTTATTGACAGTTTAGGGAGCTGTATTTATTGACATAGCTTAGGGATCTGGATTTATTGGGAGCTGGATTTATTGACATAGTTTAGGGAGCTGGATTTATTGACATAGTTTAGGGAGCTGGATTTATTGACAGTTTAGGGAGCTGGATTTATTGACATAGTTTATGGAGCTGGATTTATTGGGAGCTGGATTTATTGACATAGTTTAGGGAGCTGGATTTATTGACATAGTTTAGGGAGCTGGATTTATTGACAGTTTAGGGAGCTGGATTTATTGACAGTTTAGGGAGCTGGATTTATTGACATAGCTTAGGGAGCTGGATTTATTGACGTAGCTTATGGAGCTGGATTTATTGGGAGCTGGATTTATTGACATAGTTTAGGGAGCTGGATTTTTTGACAGTTTAGGGAGCTGGATTTATTGACATAGTTTATGGAGCTGGATTTATTGACAGTTTAGGGAGCTGTATTTATTGACATAGCTTAGGGATCTGGATTTATTGGGAGCTGGATTTATTGACATAGTTTAGGGAGCTGGATTTATTGACATAGTTTATGGAGCTGGATTTATTGACAGTTTAGGGAGCTGGATTTATTGACAGTTTAGGGAGCTGGATTTATTGACATAGCTTAGGGAGCTGGATTTATTGACGTAGCTTATGGAGCTGGATTTATTGGGAGCTGGATTTATTGACATAGTTTAGGGAGCTGGATTTATTGACATAGTTTATGGAGCTGGATTTATTGACAGTTTAGGGAGCTGGATTTATTGACATAGTTTATGGAGCTGTATTTATTGACAGTTTAGGGAGCTGTATTTATTGACATAGCTTAGGGATCTGGATTTATTGACAGTTTAGGGAGCTGGATTTATTGACATGGCTTAGGGAGTTGGATTTATTGACATAGTTTAGGGATAAAACACAATACTTTATAGCCTTTAACCTTTATTTTACTAGGCAAGTCACGTAACCAATGTGATATTTTTTTATGAAACCATTATGATGTTTCCTTGATGTGACAATATGATGTTTCCTTGATGTGACAATATGATGTTTCTTTGCAATACTGTAATATTATGACATCCTGTTATGGTTCTCGTCAGGTCATCCACAGGGGGAATCTCTCTGGGGTGTATTCACTAGGAACCAAACAGAAGCAAACCAAACGGGAGGGACTTATCTGAATTTGTCCAATAGAAACTCTCATTTTCCGTTGCAAACCGTCTTCCATTGTCAAAACGTTTTGCAACAGTGACTAATGAATACACCACTGGTCTTCAGTCTGAATCCCCACTATCCTATCCCCTGCAACATCTACAGATCTACAGGGACTGAATAGGTATAAGCAATGTGGCAGTAGTTTCTCTATGTCCATAGGAAGGCTATTGAAGCCATCACCATGTTGCTGATGTATACCTATCCAGTCTCTTCGGATCTGCAGAAACAGAAGGAGTAGTGAGTTTAGGAGGTTTCCAGAACACACTAGATTTCTGAAGAGTAAAAAGCCATTCACCCTCTGCTCTAGGACTGTCCTCACTGACGCTAGGCCTGATGGGTAATGTAGTTATTCCTGTTGAATGGACTACAAATACCTGTATGATTGACGGTCTTGAGCTGGTCATGTCACACAACGTCCGCTGGTTTCTCCGCAGCCATTTCCTGTTGACAGTTAACTGTAATTTCATGTTGATAGTCAATGATGTCACTTCCTGTTGATAGTCAATGATGTCACTTCCTGTTGATAGTTAGTGGCGTAACAACATAACATCGCTGCTTTACAGTATGTGGCAAGCACAAGTACAACACTGTCAGAACTCTGAAATGACATTTTAAATGCCTGGTTCACTCGCCTCGGTCATGTGATGTCAAACATATAGAGGCATCATCTGTGTGACAGAATATAACCTTAGGAGAGACCCCTCTTCCATGAGACGCTGAACCTTAGGAGAGACCCCTGTTCCATGAGACGCTGAACCTTAGGAGAGACCCCTGTTCCATGAGACGCTGAACCTTAGGAGAGACCCCTCTTCCATGAGACGCTGAACCTTAGGAGAGACCCCTGTTCCATGAGACGCTGAACCTTAGGAGAGACTCCTCTTCCATGAGACGCTGAACCTTAGGAGAGACCCCTCTTCCATGAGACGCTGAACCTTAGGAGAGACCCCTCTTCCATGAGACGCTGAACCTTAGGAGAGACCCCTCTTCCATGAGACGCTGAACCTTAGGAGAGACCCCTCTTAGGCACGGTTACATTCTTCTATTAATATAGGAATAAGTTGTTATTTATACTTTTTTCATGTGAAATAACCTCAGCTTTCTATAGTGGAGGATTTTAATGATATTTATTGTAGATATATCCTCTTCTTCTGTAATACCAACTAGACTCAGAACCCCTCAGTCCGCTCCGATACAATCCCTACGCTGTAGTAGGGCGGGGCCACGGCCCATTTCAGTTTAGATGATCCCTGAAGGGTCTGACTTGAAATGGAACTGGTCCCCTGCTCTGTGCTAGAGCTACAGCTGCCAAAGACAAAAGCGTTGTTGGTGAACTTTCTCTAGTGAAGTCTAAAGCAGGGCACCGTTAGTGAACTTCCTCTAGTGAAGACTAAAGCAGGACAACGTTAGTGAACTTCCTCTAGTGAAGTCTAAAGCAGGACAGTGAACTTCCTCTAGTGAAGACTAAAGCAGGACAACGTTAGTGAACTTCCTCTAGTGAAGACTAAAGCAGGACAACGTTAGTGAACTTCCTCTAGTGAAGTCTAAAGCAGGACAACGTTAGTGAACTTCCTCTAGTGAAGACTAAAGCAGGACAACGTTAGTGAACTTCCTCTAGTGAAGACTAAAGCAGGACAGTGAACTTCCTCTAGTGAAGACTAAAGCAGGACAACGTGAGTGAACTTCCTCTAGTGAAGACTAAAGCAGGACAGTGAACTTCCTCTAGTGAAGACTAAAGCAGGACAACGTGAGTGAACTTCCTCTAGTGAAGACTAAAGCAGGACAGTGAACTTCCTCTAGTGAAGACTAAAGCAGGACAACGTTAGTGAACTTCCTCTAGTGAAGTCTAAAGCAGGACAGTGAACTTCCTCTAGTGAAGACTAAAGCAGGACAACGTTAGTGAACTTCCTCTAGTGAAGACTAAAGCAGGACAACGTTAGTGAACTTCCTCTAGTGAAGTCTAAAGCAGGACAGTGAACTTCCTCTAGTGAAGACTAAAGCAGGACAACGTTAGTGAACTTCCTCTAGTGAAGTCTAAAGCAGGACAACGTTAGTGAACTTCCTGTAGTGAAGACTAAAGCAGGACAGTGAACTTCCTCTAGTGAAGTCTAAAGCAGGACAGTGAACTTCCTCTAGTGAAGACTAAAGCAGGACAACGTTAGTGAACTTCCTCTAGTGAAGACTAAAGCAGGACAGTGAACTTCCTCTAGTGAAGTCTAAAGCAGGACAACGTTAGTGAACTTCCTCTAGTGAAGACTAAAGCAGGACAGTGAACTTCCTCTAGTGAAGACTAAAGCAGGACAGTGTTAGTGAACTTCCTCTAGTGAAGACTAAAGCAGGACAGTGTTAGTGAACTTCCTCTAGTGAAGTCTAAAGCAGGACAGTGAACTTCCTCTAGTGAAGACTAAAGCAGGACAACGTTAGTGAACTTCCTCTAGTGAAGACTAAAGCAGGACAACGTTAGTGAACTTCCTCTAGTGAAGACTAAAGCAGGACAGTGAACTTCCTCTAGTGAAGTCTAAAGCAGGACAACGTTAGTGAACTTCCTCTAGTGAAGTCTAAAGCAGGACAACGTTAGTGAACTTCCTCTAGGGAAGACTAAAGCAGGACAACGTTAGTGAACTTCCTCTAGTGAAGACTAAAGCAGGACAGTGTTGGTGAACTTCCTCTAGTGAAGACTAAAGCAGGACAACGTTAGTGAACTTCCTCTAGTGAAGACTAAAGCAGGACCATTTATCATCGTTACTGATCTTACTCTATGACTCTAAACCAGGAGTTCCCAAACTGTTTGGGCCGCGACCTCACCATGTAAAAACAAGGGATGTAATCAACGGCCAATGACAGTCTATTACAAATCTGTCTGACAGTACTTTTGACAGTATTTCAATCTGAAGGAGGTGTGGTTTGAAGGGACTGAAATGCGTCAGAAACATATTGGGAAGTTCACAAGATCACCAGGCTATTAGTTCTCCCCAGTCTGATTTAGTTCCCCCCAGTCTGATTTAGTTCCCCCCAGTCTGATTTAGTTCCCCCCAGTCTGATTTAGTTCCCCCCAGTCTGATTTAGTTCCCCCAGTCTGATTTAGTTCCCCCAGTCTGATTTGGTTCCCCCCAGTCTGATTTAGTTCCCCCAGTCTGATTTGGTTCCCCCCAGTCTGATTTAGTTCCCCCAGTCTGATTTAGTTCCCCCAGTCTGATTTAGTGCCTGGTCTTATCCACTCTGTTCTAGTCAGTCCTGCACAGCTTTTCGGAATTGTAGAAGGAAACAGAACAGACACATCTGTGTTCCTATCTTTCAGTGATAGGGTCTTTTCAAAAGCTAGAGACACATTTAGCGTCTACCGGAGGTTACTGATGTAACCCTGCTTCTATGAACCAAGTGTAATTTTTATTGTTTTTATTTCATAGTTTCGTGACCCCCATTTTCAAATCAGGCGACCCCGCAGGGGGTCGCGACCCCCATTTTCAAATCAGGCGACCCCCATTTTCAAATCAGGCGACCCCACAGGGGGTCGCGACCCCCTAGTTTGGTAAATGTTGCTGTAGACCTTTTAGTGTTGAAAACCTTGTGACGATCACATAATAACTTCCTGAGAAAACCAGGAAGTAGTCTGGTGCTGTTTTCATTCATCTTCTTCTCGTTTGGTTTGGTGATCGGTTCTAGTGTCGATTGATGACGGGGCTTTGTGAGGTGTGAAGTCAGCCAGGATTAGGACGGATGTTTTAGGGCATCTAAATAGTCAAGACATCTCTCCTCTCCTCCATCTTCACTGAAGTGATCTGGACAGGTGCAAGCTAAGTAAAGCCATTTTGTTTTCACTTAAGTCTGTGTTCTCAGATCAGTTCAGATTAAGATAAGGAGAGGAGACTAGGAGAGGAAGCCACAACAGCCTAAGTAGATGCACCCTTGGTCTCTTGGCGTTTGTCTTTAGGATACCTGTGGGTTTCTCTCTTTCAGCAAACTGTTCGTTCAGGGCTGTAGGCTGACAATGTACATTCTTTTGGTACTTCCATTGATTGCCTGAAGAAGTATTTTGGGATGTGGTGGTGGTCTGTCGGTAGAGCTTTGTGTTCATGTTTTACGAGCATGATCCGGGACACGTTTTATTGATCCAGAATCGTTTTATTGATCCCTTCTTTATTTATTTTATATAACCTTATTATTGAAGATTATACTACAGGAATGTTGTTTCGTGTACATCCAAGCGTCTTTGTTTGTTTTTAAACTGTAATGTGCTGCGTTACAATAAACAGACTGTTTGCCATGACAGTGTTCCTGAAGTTATTTACCACAGATATGAGGAATACTGAATCACTGCTTCGTTTCATTATTACCGACAGCGTGATGATGATGATGTTGATGATGATGATGATCGGAGTCCGTCTGACCTCACTGTGTCCTGTCACTGTCCAGAGGAGTCTGTAGTGTATAGTGTAGTCTATAGTACAGTCTATAGTGTAGTCTATAGTCTATAGTGTAGTGTATAGTCTAGTCTATAGTCTATAGTGTAGTGTATAGTCTAGTCTATAGTCTATAGTACAGTCTATAGTGTAGTATATAGTCTAGTCTATAGTCTATAGTGTAGTGTATAGTCTATAGTCTATAGTACAGTCTATAGTCTAGTCTATAGTCTATAGTCTAGTCTATAGTCTATATTACAGTCTATAGTGTAGTATATAGTCTGGTCTATAGTGTAGTATATAGTCTAGTCTATAGTCTATAGTGTAGTCTATAGTCTAGTCTATAGTCTATAGTGTAGTGTATAGTCTAGTCTATAGTGTAGTGTATAGTCTCTGGTCTAGTCTATAGTCTATAATTTTTCTGTAGTCTATAGTCCAGTCTATAGTATAGTCTATAGTACAGTCTATAGTGTAGTCTATAGTCTAGTCTATAGTGTAGTCTCTGGTCTAGTCTATAGTGTAGTCTATAGTCTCTGGTCTAGTCTATAGTCTAGGCTATAGTCTAGTCTATGGTCTACAGTGTAGTCTATAGTGTAGTATACAGTCTATAGTGTAGTCTATAGTGTAGTCTATGGTCTATAGTGTAGTCTATGGTCTATAGTGTAGTCTATAGTCTATAGTGTAGTCTGGTCTATAGTGTAGTCTATGGTCTACAGTGTAGTCTATGGTCTATAGTGTAGTCTATAGTCTATTGTGTAGTCTGGTCTATAGTGTAGTCTATGGTCTACAGTGTAGTCTATGGTCTATAGTGTAGTCTATAGTCTACAGTGTAGTCTATAGTCTATAGTGTAGTCTATGGTCTATAGTATAGTCTAGTCTATAGTGTAGTCTATAGTCTAGTCTATAGTCTACAGTGTAGTCTATGGTCTATAGTGTAGTCTATAGTCTACAGTCTAGTCTATAGTCTATAGTGTAGTCTGGTCTACAGTGTAGTCTATAGTCTATAGTGTAGTCTATAGTCTATAGTGTAGTCTATGGTCTACAGTGTAGTCTATAGTCTATTCTATGGTCTACAGTGTAGTCTAAGGTGCAGTCTACTCATATCCACTAACAAAGTAACTCTGTGCTTCCTGCTTCACTCAGAAAGCTTCCTGCCACACTCAGAAAGCTTCCTGCTACACTCAGAGCTTCCTGCCTCACAGTATTACTGATCATTTGTGTTATGCGTTGAGCAGTGTGTGTGTTTGTGGTTTTTTTGCGGTGAGCACTGTGCTAAGGGTGTGTGCAGTCAATGAGGATGTCCTTTACAGCTAATGTCCTTTACAGCTGATGTCCTATACAGCTGATGTCCTTTACAGCTGATGTCCTTTACAGCTGATGTCCTTTACAGCTGATGTCCTTTACAGCTGATGTCCTATACATCTGATGTCCTATACAGCTGATGTCCTATACAGCTGATGTCCTTTACAGCTGATGTCCTTTACAGCTGATGTTCTATACAGCTGATTTCCTTTACAGCTGATGTCCTTTACAGCTGATGTCCTTTACAGCTGATGTTCTATACAGCTGATTTCCTTTACAGCTGATGTCCTTTACAGCTGATGTCCTTTACAGCTGATGTTCTATACAGCTGATGTCCTTTACAGCTGATGTCCTATACAGCTGATGTCCTATACAGCTGATGTCCTTTACAGCTGATGTCCTTTACAGCTGATGTTCTATACAGCTGATTTCCTTTACAGCTGATGTCCTTTACAGCTGATGTCCTTTACAGCTGATGTTCTATACAGCTGATTTCCTTTACAGCTGATGTCCTTTACAGCTGATGTTCTATACAGCTGATGTCCTTTACAGCTGATGTCCTTTACAGCTGATGTTCTATACAGCTGATGTCCTTTACAGCTGATGTCCTTTACAGCTGATGTTCTATACAGCTGATGTCCTTTACAGCTGATGTTCTATACAGCTGATGTCCTTTACAGCTGATGTTCTATACAGCTGATGTCCTTTACAGCTGATGTTCTATACAGCTGATGTCCTTTACAGCTGATGTCCTTTACAGCTGATGTCCTTTACA
The DNA here is from genome assembly GCF_045791955.1 of Oncorhynchus clarkii lewisi. Classification (NCBI taxonomy): domain Eukaryota; kingdom Metazoa; phylum Chordata; class Actinopteri; order Salmoniformes; family Salmonidae; genus Oncorhynchus; species Oncorhynchus clarkii. Next base: position 92,132,614 of record NC_092150.1, read on the forward strand.
GCTGATGTTCTATACAGCTGATGTTCTATACAGCTGATGTCCTTTACAGCTGATGTTCTATACAGCTGATGTCCTTTACAGCTGATGTCCTTTACAGCTGATACAGCTGATGTCCTTTACAGATGATGTCCTTTACAGCTGATGTTCTATACAGCTGATGTCCTTTACAGCTGATGTCCTTTACAGCTGATGTCCTTTACAGCTGATGTCCTTTACAGCTGATACAGCTGATGTCCTATACAGCTGATGTCCTATACAGTCGCTGCTCCTTTAAATTCCGTGACCCAGTTTCGCAGCATGGCTGTCGGGGAGCAGGGGGGGGTGAATAATTGGAACTGCAAGGTGAATGTGAGGAGAATTGATGATAACGGGAGTGCCCTATCACCCCCCCAGCGTGTTCGTGAGATGGCTCCATCAGTAGATTGGGACATGCACATTGCATCAGTACGGACGCCTCATCTGGCATCATCCCTTCATATGGTCGTTCTGTGTCTGGCATCATCCCTTCATATGGTCGTTCTGTGTCTGGCATCATCCCTTCATATGGTCGTTCTGTGTCTGGCATCATCCCTTCATATGGTCGTTCTGTGTCTGGCATCATCTATCTGTTCTTTCTGTTCTGTCGTTCTGTCTGTCTGTCTGTCGTTGTTATGTCTGTCTGTCGTTCTGTCTGTCTGTCTGTCTGTCGTTGTTATGTCTGTCTGTCGTTCTTTCTGTCTGTCTGTCGTTGTTATGTCTGTCTGTTGTTCTGTTCTGTCTGTCATTTTTTCTGTCTGTTGTTCTATCGTTCTTTCTATCTCTGTCGTTCTGTCTGTCTGTGTCGTTCTGTCTGTCTGTCGTTCTTTCTGTCTGTGTCGTTCTGTCTGTCTGTCCGTCATATCAGACCGCTGTTGTGTATGACAACTAATATTGGCATATTTGGAAGCTATAAGATGATAACCAGAGGAGTTTTACATGGTTATTCATATAATCACAAACGGATTGATCTGAAACATGAAAAACAAACCATATGCTACTGGTCTATGTCTGAGATAAACATGCCAATAAAGCTGATCTTTCTCTCATGGAGAAAATGGCAACATGATGCAGACATTGTTCTCCACTCCCCCTCTTTTTCCTTCCTTCTCTCTCTGTCCTCTCACTCCTGTAATTTTCCTCTCCATATATTTTTAGCCCCCCCCCTCTCTCTCTGTCACTCTGTCGCTCTCTCTCACAGTTGCTCTGTCTCTCTCTCTCTCTCTCTGTCTCTTTCCTCTGGTGGATTCAGTGATCAGAGAGACAGCGGGAGAGAGAGAGAGTGACAGAGGCTGTATCTCTCACAGTATCAGCCCGTTTAGATTCACTGTGTCCTTTGGTTCCTGTCTGTCTCTGTCTGTCTGTCTCTCATCCGCTCGCTGCAACCTAACGGCAACATCAGTCAAGCGCTGGGGGAATGCTTTATGTTGCTATGCCTGGCCAGTCAGTCAGTCAGATGACAGCACAGTTTAGACACTCCCCAGTTAGCATATAACGTTCTGAGAACCATATGTTTCTTAGAGATTGCTGAGAGCGTCCTTATACAACATTCCCACAACTTTCTGGGAATGGGGCAGGATATATATATATATTTTCTTGGTATTTCTTTACTTCAACAGAACGTTTCCTAAACGTTCAAACATAGTTACATTTAATTTCAATGTTGATAATGTTTTAGTGGTTTCGACATTGGGAATGTTCTCAAGTAGCTCAGAGAAAGTTCTTCAGTGGTAATTTTAGTCTTTTCTGAACAACGTTTTCCCACAGGTTCTATTTCAATTTATCGTGAGAAAACTTTACATAAAATCCACAAGAAAACGTTCAGAGAACATTCTAAGAACGTTATTTATAAGCGCAGATCCATACTCGGCCTCAAAACTCTCTCTATCGTCCATCTTGTTAAAGGAAATGTTTCATGTTAAAACCCGCCAAACAATAAGTAGTGCAAATACATATATATATTTATATACAGTGCCTCCGGAAAGTATTCAGACCCCTAAATTTGTTTTTTCCCTCATCAATCAAACACAATACCCCATAATGACATCACGATACCCCATAATGACATCACGATACCCCATAATGACATAACAATACCCCATAATGACATCACAATACCCCATAATGACATCACAATACCCCATAATGACATCCCAATACCCCATAATGACATCACAATACCCCATAATGACATCACAATACCCCATAATGACATCCCAATACCCCATAATGACATCACAATACCCCATAATGACATCACAATACCCCATAATGACATCCCAATACCCCATAATGACATCCCAATACCCCATAATGACATCACAATACCCCATAATGACATCACAATACCCCATAATGACATCACAATACACCATAATGACAGGGCAAAAACATGTTTTTAGAAATGTTTGTAAATGTATTACAAATAAAAAACGGAACTATCACATTTACATAAGTATTCAGACCCTTTACTCAGTATTTTGTTGAAGCACCTTTGTCAGCGATTACAGCCTCAAGTCTTCTTGGGTATGGCGCTACAAACTTGGCACACCTGTATTTGGGGACTTTCTCCCAATCTTCTCTGCAGATCCTCTCAAGCTCTGTCAGGTTGGAAGATAGACCTTCATGTCTTAAAGTAATGATGGACTGTCGTTTCTCTTTGCTTATTTGAGCTGTTCTTTCCATAATATGGACTTGGTCTTTAACCAAATAGGGCTGTCTTCTGTATACCACCCCTACCTGTCACGCCGGCTCGGTAAAAAACAGAAGCAACGAATGGTTTATGCATTATCTAATATTTGTTAAACACTTTTTTGGTTACTACATGATTCCATATGTGTTATTTCATAGTGTTGATGTCTTCACTATTATTCTACAATGTAGAAAATAGTAAAAATAAAGAAAAACCCTTGAATGAGAAAGTGTGTCCTAAACCTTTTGACTGGTAGATATATTTTCTACAACAGCTTTCGGAAAGTATTCAGACCCCTTGACGTTTTTCCACATTTTGTTACGTTACAGTCTTATTCTAAAATGGATTCATTCAAATTATCCGTAGAAGGGTACCAACACATTTCTGCAGACTGGTTCACCTTCTAACAGGACAACGACACTAAGCACACAGCCAAGACAACGCATGAGAGGCTTCAGGACAAGTCACTGAATGTCCTTGAGTGGCCCAGCCAGAGCCCGGACTTGAACCCGATCGAACATCTCTGGAGAGACCTGAAAATAGCTGTGCAGCGACGCTCCCCATCCAACCTGACAGAGCTTGAGAGGATCTGCAGAGGAGAATGGGAGAAGCTCCCCAAATACAGGTGTGCCAAGCTTGTAGCATCATACCTAAGAAGACTGGAGGCTGTAATCGCTGCCAAAGGTGCTTCAACAAAGTACTGAGGTAAATGTCTAAACCTGTTTTTGCTTGGTCATTAAGGGGTATTGTGTTTTTTAAAATAAAACTAACGAAATGTGGAAAAAGTCCAGGGGTCTGAATACTTTCCACTAGTTTCTAGTTTCCATTTTGTTTTTAAAACATGAAATATTTGATAATTTTCAAGACTTTTGTAAGTTTAATACATAGCAGCATGTCAAATATCTCGGTGACAAAAACAGTGGAATTCAAACGAATGCTTTAGAAATTAAAGAAATATTTAAAGCTGAAATTGTTATTTTAGTCTCTACTTAATGGATGTGAAATAAAAAATGTCTAAAATTAACTCTGAGAAACAAAATCCCCCTCATACCCTTAGACTTATTCAACGTGTTCCTGTTACAGGCTGAATTCAACGTGTTCCTGTTACAGGCTGAATTCAACGTGTTCCTGTTACAGGCTGAATTCAACGTGTTCCTGTTACAGGCTGAATTCAACGTGTTCCTGTTACAGGCTGAATTCAACGTGTTCCTGTTACAGGCTGAATTCAACGTGTTCCTGTTACAGGCTGAATTCAACGTGTTCCTGTTACAGGCTGAATTCAACGTGTTCCTGTTACAGGCTGAATTCAACGTGTTCCTGTTACAGGCTGAATTCAACGTGTTCCTGTTACAGGCTGAATTCAACGTGTTCCTGTTACAGGCTGAATTCAACGTGTTCCTGTCACAGGCTGAATTCAACGTGTTCCTGTTACAGGCTGAATTCAACGTGTTCCTCTCACCCATCAACACACAATACACCATAATAACTAAGTGATTTTTATTTTAGAAATGTTTGCCAATATATTAAATGAAATACAGAAATATCATTTACATAAGTATTCACACCACTGAGTCGATACATGTTGGAATCACCTTTGGAAGTGATTACAGCCGTGAGTCTTTCTGGGTAAGTCTCTAAGAGTGATTACAGCCGTGAGTCTTTCTGGGTAAGTCTCTAAGAGCGATTACAGCCGTGAGTCTTTCTGGGTAAGTCTCTAAGAGTGATTACAGCCGTGAGTCTTTCTGGGTAAGTCTCTAAGAGCGATTACAGCCGTGAGTCTTTCTGGGTAAGTCTCTAAGAGCGATTACAGCCGTGAGTCTTTCTGGGTAAGTCTCTAAGAGTGATTACAGCCGGGAGTCTTTCTGGGTAAGTCTCTAAGAGTGATTACAGCCGTGAGTCTTTCTGGGTAAGTCTCTAAGAGTGATTACAGCCGCAAGTCTTTCTGGGTAAGTCTCTAAGAGTGATTACAGTTATCAGGGATATGTTACAAATCAATAACTAATTCTCCCTTTGTCACAAAATCATCAAACTAGATCTGATTTATTCTAAAAATGCATTAAATAATACAATTATATTAGATATCAGATAAAAATCAATCATTTTCCTTGACTTTGACTTCATCATGAAACTAGGATTTATTCTATAAATGTCTAGCATGTTATGCTTGTCTTTTGTAAGCCAATAGTGGCTAACCAGGGGTGGGATAATGTGGCTTTGATTGGATAGAAACCAGGAGCTTGTTAATGACAGTTTTGTGATGGAACAGATTACTTGATGAGTTACTGGTAGGTGGGATGGGAGACGCTGTTAGCTGGCGATCTACCGTTGGGAGACACTGGGTAGACAATTTCATTCCCTTCATCTGAACATTGGAGTGTCAGCCACAATCAAGCATAACATTTGCGAATATATGTTATGGCCAAACCAGATCTCAAAAACGACCTCTCTCCAGAAGCCGTCGCAGAGAACAACAACCACTGCACTCAGTACATAATAGGCATGAAATGGTTGACTATAAAATGTGTATCATTCTCCGTCAGTTGTTCTGAAGAGATTAAAGGACGCCCTCTAGTGGAATTGGGTGGAATTATTTCTGGTATTTTACATACAGTCCATTTGGAAAGTATTCAGACCCTTTGACTGTTTCCACATTTTGTTACGTTACAACCTTATTATAAAATGGATAAAGATTTCTATCCCCTCAATCTACATACAGTAGTTGCCAAAGCAAAAAACAGGTTTTTAGAAATGTTGACAAATGTACAAACAAAAAAAAAAAGAACTGGGGAGCGTTGCTGCACAGCTATTTTCTGGTCTCTTCAGAGATGTTTGATCGGGTTCAAGTCTGGGTTCTGGCTGGGTCACTCAAGGACATTCAGAGCCTTGTCCCGAAGCCATTCCTGCGTTGTCTTGGCTGTGTGCTTAGGGTTGTTTTCCTGCTGGAAGGTAAATTGTTGCCCCAGTCTGAGGTCCTGGAGCAGGTTTTCATCAAGGAGCTCTCTGCACTTTGCTCCGTTCATCTTTCCCTCGATCCTGACTAGTCTCCCAGTTCCTGCCGCTGAAAAAACATCCCCACAGCATGATGCTGCCACCACCATGATTCACTAGTCTCCCAGTCCCTGAACAACATCCCCACAGCATGATGCTGCCACCACCGTGCTTTACTAGTCTCCCAGTCCCTAAACAACATCCCCACAGCATGATGCTGCCACCACCATGCTTCACTAGTCTCCCAGTCCCTGAACAACATCCGCACAGCATGATGCTGCCACCACCATGCTTCACTAGTCTCCCAGTCCCTGCCGCTGAACAACATCCCCACAGCATGATGCTGCCACCACCATCCTTCACTAGCCTCCCAGTCCCTGAACAACATCCCCACAGCATGATGCTGCCACCACCATGCTTCACTAGTTTCCCAGTCCCTGAACAACATCCGCACAGCATGATGCTGCCACCACCATGCTTCACTAGTCTCCCAGTCCCTGAACAACATCCCCACAGCATGATGCTGCCACCACCGTGCTTCACTAGTCTCCCAATCCATAAACAACATCCCCACAGCATGATGCTGCCACCACCATGCTTCACTAGTCTCCCAGTCCCTAAACAACATCCCCACAGCATGATGCTGCCACCACCATGCTTCACTAGTCTCCCAGTCCCTGAACAACATCCGCACAGCATGATGCTGCCACCACCATGCTTCACTAGTCTCCCAGTCCCTGCCGCTGAACAATATCCCCACAGCATGATGCTGCCACCACCATGCTTCACTAGCCTCCCAGTCCCTGAACAACATCCCCACAGCATGATGCTGCCACCACCATGCTTCACTAGTCTCCCAGTCCCTGAACAACATCCCCACAGAATGATGCTGCCACCACCGTGCTTCACTAGTCTCCCAGTCCCTAAACAACATCCCCACAGCATGATGCTGCCACCACCATGCTTCACTAGCCTCCCAGTCCCTGAACAACATCCCCACAGCATGATGCTGCCAACACCATGCTTCACTAGTCTCCCAGTCCCTGAACAACATCCCCACAGCATGTGGCTGCCACCACCGTGCTTCACTAGTCTCCCAGTCCCTGAACAAAAGCACTGCATCATCTAGGTCCTGTAGACCGTTGGTACATCTAGGTCCTGTAGACCGTTGGTACATCTAGGTCCCGTAGACCGTTGGTACATCTAGGTCCCGTAGACCGTTGGTACATCTAGGTCCCGTAGACCGTAGTTCCATCTAGGTCCCGTAGACCGTAGTTCCATCTAGGTCCCGTAGACCGTAGTTCCATCTAGGTCCCGTAGACCGTAGTTCCATCTAGGTCCCGTAGACCGTAGTTCCATCTAGGTCCCGTAGACCGTAGTTCCCTCTAGGTCCCGTAGACCGTAGTTCCATCTAGGTCCCGTAGACCGTAGTTCCATCTAGGTCCCGTAGACCGTAGTTCCCTCTAGGTCCCGTAGACCGTAGTTCCCTCTAGGTCCCGTAGACCGTAGTTCCCTCTAGGTCCCGTAGACCGTAGTTCCCTCTAGGTCCCGTAGACCGTAGTTCCATCTAGGTCCCGTAGACCGTAGTTCCATCTAGGTCCCGTAGACCGTAGTTCCATCTAGGTCCCGTAGACCGTAGTTCCATCTAGGTCCCGTAGACCGTAGTTCAATCTAGGTCCCGTAGACCGTAGTTCCATCTAGGTCCCGTAGACCGTAGTTCCATCTAGGTCCCGTAGACCGTAGTTCCATATAGGTCCCGTAGACCGTAGTTCCATCTAGGTCCCGTAGACCGTAGTTCCATCTAGGTCCCGTAGACCGTTGGTACATCTAGGTCCCGTAGACCGTAGTTCCATCTAGGTCCCGTAGACCGCAGTTCCCTCTAGGTCCCGTAGACCGCAGTTCCCTCTAGGTCCCGTAGACCGCAGTTCCCTCTAGGTCCCGTAGACCGCAGTTCCCTCTAGGTCCCGTAGACCGCAGTTCCCTCTAGGTCCCGTAGACCGCAGTTCCCTCTAGGTCCCGTAGACCGCAGTTCAATCTAGGTCCCGTAGACCGCAGTTCCCTCTAGGTCCCGTAGACCGCAGTTCCCTCTAGGTCCCGTAGACCGCAGTTCCCTCTAGGTCCCGTAGACCGCAGTTCCCTCTAGGTCCCGTAGACCGCAGTTCCCTCTAGGTCCCGTAGACCGTAGTTCCCTCTAGGTCCCGTAGACCGTAGTTCCCTCTAGGTCCCGTAGACCGTAGTTCCCTCTAGGTCCCGTAGACCGTAGTTCCCTCTAGGTCCCGTAGACCGTAGTTCCATCTAGGTCCCGTAGACCGTAGTTCCCTCTAGGTCCCGTAGACCGTAGTTCCCTCTAGGTCCCGTAGACCGTAGTTCCCTCTAGGTCCCGTAGACCGTAGTTCCCTCTAGGTCCCGTAGACCGTAGTTCCCTCTAGGTCCCGTAGACCGTAGTTCCCTCTAGGTCCCGTAGACCGTAGTTCCCTCTAGGTCCCGTAGACCGTAGTTCCTGGTATTAGTAGGTACATCTAGTTCCTGGTAGTAAAAGGTACATCTAGGTACTGGAGACGTCTTCTAGGTAAGATCAAGTTGTGAAACCTACAGACGTTGTGTTTCTCAGTTTTATTGACCTTGTTTTGGGGTGAATCGGTGGAATGATACCAAAAAACAACACGGTTTAATTTGACGCTTTATTTTAACAGATCAAACTCAAATCATTTTAAGGTCATTTTATTAAATGAATCCTTTAGAAGGGAAATAATAACTCATTTTAGTCACAACATTTATCTCCAGACCCTGGACCATCTCGTCTCCAACCAGAGACTTGTTGAACTCTGACAGCTCGTGCTTCAGGCACTAAAATCAAAACTACAGCGATGTGTTGGTTTAGCTTTTAGCCGCTACGCTAGTCTCTTCTCTTTGGAAGACCTGCACACTGTACAGGCAGTCAGAACAGGTGTGTGTGTGTGTAGACAGGAAGCAGGACGTTAAGTTGGTTGATGTCAGCCCAGGTGTAACTGCGTATCTAGACCGGCAGGTGTGTTTTCAGAAGGCTTTGAACAGCTGGTTGGGCAGGTACCCCAGATGTAGGAAGGAGGTCTGAGCTTCTCTCTCCAGATTGGCCAGCTCCTGAACTGTAGGAGCCAACGCAGCCACATGACCACTATAGTTACCACCTGGTGAGAGAGACAGAGAGCTGTTATGAACCAAGCTTTAAATTATATATACACAAAAGAATGGACATTTCTTCAACTTAGTGAATTCTATTTCAGCCACACCCGTTGCTGAGAGGTGTATAAAATCGAGCACACAGCCATGCAATCTCCATAGACAAACATTGGCAGTGTTGTGAAGTGGAAATGTCTAGGAGTAACAACGGCCCCGCCGTAAAGTGGGTTTCCGCGGCCGAGCAGCGACACACAAGCCTTAGATCGCCATGCGCCGTGCCAAGCCTTAGATCGCCATGCGCCGTGCCAAGCCTTAGATCGCCATGCGCCGTGCCAAGCGTTGGCTGGTGTGGTGTAAAGCTCTGGAACAGTGGAAACCTGTTCTCTGGGAGGGATGAATCACGCTTCACCATCTGTAGTGTATATAAAACGCCCGTAGCGATCCCGTCTAACACACACCTGCTGCTGCTCTGCGCTTGCCGTAGGTCACCTTGCCGTCAAAGTCGTCCACAGGAACCTTGATGTCCGGTTCACACTGGGTGATGGTACACTTTAAATGCTCCTCTACATCAGACAGGAGCTAAGGAACGGAGAGAGGGGGGGGGGGGTCACACTGGGTGATGGTACACTTTAAATGCTCCTCTACATCAGACAGGAGATGAGGAACGGAGAGAGAGAGAGGGGGGGGTGGAGAGAGAGGGGGGGGTGGAGAGAGAGAGAGGGGGGGTGTAGAGAGAGAGGGGGGGGGGGGGTCACACTGGGTGATGGTACACTTTAAATGCTCCTCTACATCAGACAGGAGCTGAGGAACGGAGAGAGAGAGAGGGGGGGGGTGGAGAGAGAGAGAGAGGGGGGGGGGGGGGGGGGGGGGTGGAGAGAGAGAGAGGGGGGGGGGGTCACACTGGGTGATGGTACACTTTAAATGCTCCTCTACATCAGACAGGAGCTAAGGAACGGAGAGAGAGGGGGGGGGGGGGGGGTGGAGAGAGAGAGGGGGAGAGGGGGTGGAGCGAGAGAGAGGGGGGGGGGGTGGAGCGAGAGAGGGAGAGAGAGGGAGAGGGGGTAGAGCGAGGGAGAGGGGGTAGAGCGAGGGAGAGGGGGTAGAGCGAGGGAGAGGGGAGCGAGAGAGCGAGGACCGAGAGAGCGAGGACCGAGAGCGACACAGAGAGAGAGAGAATGGAAGGTGGGAGTATGAAGAGCAGAGGAACAGGGGTAGTATTGGTTTCCTCACCTCCTTCTCATTGTACCAGATGGTACATCCTCCCTCCTCCTTCAGCCTGGTGTTGTGACACCCTCTGCCCCGGTTAGCACACGTATGGTACCACACCTACAGACAGAATGAGTCAGCCACCTGTGGACCTGACAGAATTACAACAAATATTCTGACTGATGGCCTTACCTTCTCCTTCTCCATGGCAACGAGAGAGATGGCCAACCCCATCCTAAAAGATGAAGAGAAACTTGACTTTTTCTAGATGTGGTTTTCCCAGACAGATGAAACCTAGTTTAGAACTAAAAAGCATCGTCAACACAGATTCAGACTAGATATTACAGACCTCTCTCTCTCTCTCTCTACCAGACTAGATATTACAGACCTCTCTCTCTCTCTCTCTCTCTACCAGACTAGATATTACTGACCTCTCTGTTCTCTCTCTCTACCAGACTAGATATTACTGACCTCTCTGTTCTCTCTCTCCACCAGACTAGATATTACTGACCCCTCTGTTCTCTCTCTCCACCAGAATAGATATTACTGACCTCTCTGTTCTCTCTCTCCCCACCAGACTAGATATTACTGACCTCTCTGTTCTCTCTCTCTCTCCACCAGACTAGATATTACTGACCTCTCTGTTCTCTCTCTCTCTCCACCAGACTAGATATTACTGACCTCTCTGTTCTCTCTCTCTCTCCACCAGACTAGATATTACTGACCTCTCTGTTCTCTCTCTCTCTCCACCAGACTAGATATTACTGACCTCTCTGTTCTCTCTCTCTCCACCAGACTAGATATTACTGACCTCTCTGTTCTCTCTCTCTCCACCAGACTAGATATTACTGACCTCTCTGTTCTCTCTCTCTCTCCACCAGACTAGATATTACTGACCTCTCTCTCTCTCTCTCTCCCCCCACCAGACTAGATATTACTGACCTCTCTGTTCTCTCTCCACCAGACTAGATATTACTGACCTCTGTTCTCTCTCTCTCTCCACCAGACTAGATATTACTGACCTCTCTGTTCTCTCTCTCTCTCCACCAGACTAGATATTACTGACCTCTCTGTTCTCTCTCTCTCCACCAGACTAGATATTACTGACCTCTCTGTTCTCTCTCTCTCCACCAGACTAGATATTACTGACCTCTCTGTTCTCTCTCTCTCTCCACCAGACTAGATATTACTGACCTCTCTCTCTCTCTCCCCACCAGACTAGATATTACTGACCTCTCTGTTCTCTCTCTCTCTCCACCAGACTAGATATTACTGACCTCTCTCTCTCTCTCTCCACCAGACTAGATATTACTGACCTCTCTCTCTCTCTCTCCACCAGACTAGATATTACTGAACTCTCTCTCTCTCTCTCCACCAGACTAGATATTACTGACCTCTCTGTTCTCTCTCTCTCCACCAGACTAGATATTACTGACCTCTCTCTCTCTCTCTCCCCACCAGACTAGATATTACTGACCTCTCTGTTCTCTCTCTCCCCACCAGACTAGATATTACTGACCTCTCTCTCTCTCTCTCTCTCCCCACCAGACTAGATATTACTGACCTCTCTGCTCTCTCTCTCCCCACCAGACTAGATATTACTGACCTCTCTGTTCTCTCTCTCTCTCCCCACCAGACTAGATATTACTGACCTCTCTCTCTCTCTCCCCACCAGACTAGATATTACTGACCTCTCTGTTCTCTCTCTCTCCCCACCAGACTAGATATTACTGACCTCTCTGTTCTCTCTCTCTCTCCACCAGACTAGATATTACTGACCTCTATGCTCTCTCTCTCCCCACCAGACTAGATATTACTGACCTCTCTGTTCTCTCTCTCCACCAGACTAGATATTACTGACCTCTCTCTCTCTCTCTCTCCCCACCAGACTAGATATTACTGACCTCTCTCTCTCTCTCTCCCCACCAGACTAGATATTACTGACCTCTCTGTTCTCTCTCTCTCCCCACTAGACTAGATATTACTGACCTCTCTCTCTCTCTCTCCCCACCAGACTAGATATTACTGACCTCTCTGCTCTCCCCACTCTGCCGATACGATGGACATAGTTCTGCTTCTCATCTGGCAGAGTCACGTTGATCACTGGAACACATTGAACAGGGTCAAAATGGATTAAAAGCAACAGGACGACTTGGACCTGAAAATGAGGTTCTGTCTGTGTCTGTGTTGTGTTTCTGTGTTAATCTCATGGTCTGTGTTGTGTTTCTGTGTTAATCTCATGGTCTGTGTGTTAATCTCATGGTCTGTGTGTTAATCTCATGGTCTGTGTGTTGATCTCATGGTCTGTGTGTTAATCTCATGGTCTGTGTTGTGTTTCTCTGTTAATCTCATGGTCTGTGTGTTAATCTCATGGTCTGTGTTGTGTTTCTCTGTTAATCTCATGGTCTGTGTGTTAATCTCATGGTCTGTGTTGTGTTTCTCTGTTAATCTCATGGTCTGTGTTAATCTCATGGTCTGTGTTTTAATCTCATGGTCTGTGTTAATCTCATGGTCTGTGTTGTGTTTCTCTGTTAATCTCAAGGTCTGTGTTGTGTTTCTCTGTTAATCTCATGGTCTGTGTTGTGTTTCTCTGTTAATCTCATGGTCTGTGTGTTAATCTCATGGTCTGTGTGTTAATCTCATGGTCTGTGTTGTGTTTCTGTGTTAATCTCATGGTCTGTGTTTTAATCTCATGGTCTGTGTTTTAATCTCATGGTCTGTGTTTTAATCTCATGGTCTGTGTTTTAATCTCATGGTCTGTGTTTTAATCTCATGGTCTGTGTTTTAATCTCATGGTCTGTGTGTTAATCTCATGGTCTGTGTTAATCTCATGGTCTGTGTTGTGTTTCTGTGTTAATCTCATGGTCTGTGTGTTAATCTCATGGTCTGTGTGTTAATCTCATGGTCTGTGTTAATCTCATGGTCTGTGTTAATCTCATGGTCTGTGTTGTGTTTCTGTGTTAATCTCATGGTCTGTGTTGTGTTTCTGTGTTAATCTCATGGTCTTTGTGTTAATCTCATGGTCTGTGTTGTGTTTATGTGTTAATCTCATGGTCTGTGTGTTAATCTCATGGTCTGTGTTGTGTTTCTGTGTTAATCTCATGGTCTGTGTGTTAATCTCATGGTCTGTGTGTTTGTCTCACCGTAGGGGACTCCGTGGATGTCGATGCCCCTGGCCGCCACGTCTGTACAGATCAAAAACTTCACTTCCTGTTTCTGTAAGGAGATACAGGAAGTCAATATCATATTTGATGCTGTTGCTGAAAACAGAATAGAAAATAAAAGCGTAAAATATGAGTGGAAGTGTTTTATTTTATTTATTTTTCCTGTGAGACGTTTGAGGAACAGCTGGGGGTCCCACTGCCAACCATACCTCTAATCATGTCTACATCCCACATGGCCCCCCCCCCCCCGCTCCTCCAGAGTAGTGACCCGTGCCCCCCCCCCCCCCCCCCCCCCGCTCCAGAGTAGTGCCCCCGTGGCCCCCCCCCCGCTCCAGAGTAGTGCCCTGGGCCCCTCCCCCCGCTCCTCCAGAGTAGTGCCCCTCCCCCAGCTCCTCCAGAGTAGTGCCCCGTGCCTCCCCCCCGATCCAGAGTAGTGCACTAAAATAGGGACTAGGGTGACATTTAAGACATAAACCATAAATTCAAATCAAGTAAATGATGTACTTTCTCATTGGTTCTAAACAATTAATAGTCTTGACATCACAGACGTGGGACAACAGCACTAAATTATAAAATGGTCTTGGCTAAGTGAGGTCCTATCCCGCCAGTGGCTAAGTGAGGTCCTATCCCCGCCAGTGGCTAAGTGAGGTCCTATCCCGCCAGTGGCTAAGTGAGGTCCTATCCCGCCAGTGGCTAAGTGAGGTCCTATCCCCGCCAGTGGCTAAGTGAGGTCCTATCCCGCCAGTGGCTAAGTGAGGTCCTATCCCGCCAGTGGCTAAGTGAGGTCCTATCCCCGCCAGTGGCTAAGTGAGGTCCTATCCCCGCCAGTGGCTAAGTGAGGTCCTATCCCCGCCAGTGGCTAAGTGAGGTCCTATCCCGCCAGTGGCTAAGTGAGGTCCTATCCCGCCAGTGGCTAAGTGAGGTCCTATCCCGCCAGTGGCTAAGTGAGGTCCTATCCCCGCCAGTGGCTAAGTGAGGTCCTATCCCGCCAGTGGCTAAGTGAGGTCCTATCCCGCCAGTGGCTAAGTGAGGTCCTATCCCCGCCAGTGGCTAAGTGAGGTCCTATCCCCGCCAGTGGCTAAGTGAGGTCCTATCCCCGCCAGTGGCTAAGTGAGGTCCTATCCCCGCCAGTGGCTAAGTGAGGTCCTATCCCCGCCAGTGGCTAAGTGAGGTCCTATCCCCGCCAGTGGCTAAGTGAGGTCCTATCCCCGCCAGTGGCTAAGTGAGGTCCTATCCCCGCCAGTGGCTAAGTGAGGTCCTATCCCCGCCAGTGGCTAAGTGAGGTCCTATCCCCGCCAGTGGCTAAGTGAGGTCCTATCCCCGCCAGTGGCTAAGTGAGGTCCTATCCCCGCCAGTGGCTAAGTGAGGTCCTATCCCCGCCAGTGGCTAAGTGAGGTCCTATCCCCGCCAGTGGCTAAGTGAGGTCCTATCCCCGCCAGTGGCTAAGTGAGGTCCTATCCCCGCCAGTGGCTAAGTGAGGTCCTATCCCCGCCAGTGGCTAAGTGAGGTCCTATCCCCGCCAGTGGCTAAGTGAGGTCCTATCCCCGCCAGTGGCTAAGTGAGGTCCTATCCCCGCCAGTGGCTAAGTGAGGTCCTATCCCCGCCAGTGGCTAAGTGAGGTCCTATCCCCGCCAGTGGCTAAGTGAGGTCCTATCCCCGCCAGTGGCTAAGTGAGGTCCTATCCCCGCCAGTGGCTAAGTGAGGTCCTATCCCCGCCAGTGGCTAAGTGAGGTCCTATCCCCGCCAGTGGCTAAGTGAGGTCCTATCCCCGCCAGTGGCTAAGTGAGGTCCTATCCCCGCCAGTGGCTAAGTGAGGTCCTATCCCCG
This sequence comes from Oncorhynchus clarkii lewisi, assembly GCF_045791955.1. Taxonomy (NCBI): domain Eukaryota; kingdom Metazoa; phylum Chordata; class Actinopteri; order Salmoniformes; family Salmonidae; genus Oncorhynchus; species Oncorhynchus clarkii. The sequence goes on from NC_092150.1 coordinate 92,147,665, forward strand.
CCAGTGGCTAAGTGAGGTCCTATCCCCGCCAGTGGCTAAGTGAGGTCCTATCCCCGCCAGTGGCTAAGTGAGGTCCTATCCCCGCCAGTGGCTAAGTGAGGTCCTATCCCCGCCAGTGGCTAAGTGAGGTCCTATCCCCGCCAGTGGCTAAGTGAGGTCCTATCCCCGCCAGTGGCTAAGTGAGGTCCTATCCCCGCCAGTGGCTAAGTGAGGTCCTATCCCCGCCAGTGGCTAAGTGAGGTCCTATCCCCGCCAGTGGCTAAGTGAGGTCCTATCCCCGCCAGTGGCTAAGTGAGGTCCTATCCCCGCCAGTGGCTAAGTGAGGTCCTATCCCCGCCAGTGGCTAAGTGAGGTCCTATCCCCGCCAGTGGCTAAGTGAGGTCCTATCCCCGCCAGTGGCTAAGTGAGGTCCTATCCCCGCCAGTGGCTAAGTGAGGTCCTATCCCCGCCAGTGGCTAAGTGAGGTCCTATCCCCGCCAGTGGCTAAGTGAGGTCCTATCCCCGCCAGTGGCTAAGTGAGGTCCTATCCCCGCCAGTGGCTAAGTGAGGTCCTATCCCCGCCAGTGGCTAAGTGAGGTCCTATCCCCGCCAGTGGCTAAGTGAGGTCCTATCCCCGCCAGTGGCTAAGTGAGGTCCTATCCCCGCCAGTGGCTAAGTGAGGTCCTATCCCCGCCAGTGGCTAAGTGAGGTCCTATCCCCGCCAGTGGCTAAGTGAGGTCCTATCCCCGCCAGTGGCTAAGTGAGGTCCTATCCCCGCCAGTGGCTAAGTGAGGTCCTATCCCCGCCAGTGGCTAAGTGAGGTCCTATCCCCGCCAGTGGCTAAGTGAGGTCCTATCCCCGCCAGTGGCTAAGTGAGGTCCTATCCCCGCCAGTGGCTAAGTGAGGTCCTATCCCCGCCAGTGGCTAAGTGAGGTCCTATCCCCGCCAGTGGCTAAGTGAGGTCCTATCCCCGCCAGTGGCTAAGTGAGGTCCTATCCCCGCCAGTGGCTAAGTGAGGTCCTATCCCCGCCAGTGGCTAAGTGAGGTCCTATCCCCGCCAGTGGCTAAGTGAGGTCCTATCCCCGCCAGTGGCTAAGTGAGGTCCTATCCCCGCCAGTGGCTAAGTGAGGTCCTATCCCCGCCAGTGGCTAAGTGAGGTCCTATCCCCGCCAGTGGCTAAGTGAGGTCCTATCCCCGCCAGTGGCTAAGTGAGGTCCTATCCCCGCCAGTGGCTAAGTGAGGTCCTATCCCCGCCAGTGGCTAAGTGAGGTCCTATCCCCGCCAGTGGCTAAGTGAGGTCCTATCCCCGCCAGTGGCTAAGTGAGGTCCTATCCCCGCCAGTGGCTAAGTGAGGTCCTATCCCCGCCAGTGGCTAAGTGAGGTCCTATCCCCGCCAGTGGCTAAGTGAGGTCCTATCCCCGCCAGTGGCTAAGTGAGGTCCTATCCCCGCCAGTGGCTAAGTGAGGTCCTATCCCCGCCAGTGGCTAAGTGAGGTCCTATCCCCGCCAGTGGCTAAGTGAGGTCCTATCCCCGCCAGTGGCTAAGTGAGGTCCTATCCCCGCCAGTGGCTAAGTGAGGTCCTATCCCCGCCAGTGGCTAAGTGAGGTCCTATCCCCGCCAGTGGCTAAGTGAGGTCCTATCCCCGCCAGTGGCTAAGTGAGGTCCTATCCCCGCCAGTGGCTAAGTGAGGTCCTATCCCCGCCAGTGGCTAAGTGAGGTCCTATCCCCGCCAGTGGCTAAGTGAGGTCCTATCCCCGCCAGTGGCTAAGTGAGGTCCTATCCCCGCCAGTGGCTAAGTGAGGTCCTATCCCCGCCAGTGGCTAAGTGAGGTCCTATCCCCGCCAGTGGCTAAGTGAGGTCCTATCCCCGCCAGTGGCTAAGTGAGGTCCTATCCCCGCCAGTGGCTAAGTGAGGTCCTATCCCCGCCAGTGGCTAAGTGAGGTCCTATCCCCGCCAGTGGCTAAGTGAGGTCCTATCCCCGCCAGTGGCTAAGTGAGGTCCTATCCCCGCCAGTGGCTAAGTGAGGTCCTATCCCCGCCAGTGGCTAAGTGAGGTCCTATCCCCGCCAGTGGCTAAGTGAGGTCCTATCCCCGCCAGTGGCTAAGTGAGGTCCTATCCCCGCCAGTGGCTAAGTGAGGTCCTATCCCCGCCAGTGGCTAAGTGAGGTCCTATCCCCGCCAGTGGCTAAGTGAGGTCCTATCCCCGCCAGTGGCTAAGTGAGGTCCTATCCCCGCCAGTGGCTAAGTGAGGTCCTATCCCCGCCAGTGGCTAAGTGAGGTCCTATCCCCGCCAGTGGCTAAGTGAGGTCCTATCCCCGCCAGTGGCTAAGTGAGGTCCTATCCCCGCCAGTGGCTAAGTGAGGTCCTATCCCCGCCAGTGGCTAAGTGAGGTCCTATCCCCGCCAGTGGCTAAGTGAGGTCCTATCCCCGCCAGTGGCTAAGTGAGGTCCTATCCCCGCCAGTGGCTAAGTGAGGTCCTATCCCCGCCAGTGGCTAAGTGAGGTCCTATCCCCGCCAGTGGCTAAGTGAGGTCCTATCCCGCCAGTGGCTAAGTGAGGTCCTATCCCGCCAGTGGCTAAGTGAGGTCCTATCCCGCCAGTGGCTAAGTGAGGTCCTATCCCGCCAGTGGCTAAGTGAGGTCCTATCCCGCCAGTGGCTAAGTGAGGTCATATCCCGCCAGTGGCTAAGTGAGGTCATATCCCGCCAGTGGCTAAGTGAGGTCATATCCCGCCAGTGGCTAAGTGAGGTCATATCCCACCAGTGGCTCAGTGAGGTCATATCCCGCCAGTGGCTCAGTGAGGTCATATCCCGCCAGTGGCTAAGTGACGCTGCTGACCTTGAATCGGTCCAGATTGGTCTTGCGTTCGTTGGGCTTCCGGTCACCATGGAGACAGACACAGGAAAGCTGGTGGCCTTTTTTATCTGGACCTAATGGAGGGACAGAGTATAACACACCTCCCTGTAGTAGTATTGATGTAGTACTGTAGTAGTATTCTAACTTTACCTCCTCCCTGTACTATGAAGTACTGCTCCATTCTGTAGTAGTATTGTAGTACAGTAGTAGTATTCTAACTCACCTCCTCCCTGTACGATGAAGTACTGCTCCATGTTGTAGTAGTATTTATGTAGTATTCTAACTCACCTCCTCCCTGTACTATGAAGTACTGCTCCATGTTGTAGTAGTATTTATGTAGTACAGTATTCTAACTCACCTCCTCCCTGTACTATGAAGTACTGCTCCATTCTGTAGTAGTATTGTAGTACAGTAGTAGTATTCTAACTCACCTCCTCCCTGTACGATGAAGTACTGCTCCATGTTGTAGTAGTATTTATGTAGTATTCTAACTCACATCCTCCCTGTACTATGAAGTACTGCTCCATTCTGTAGTAGTATTGTAGTACAGTAGTAGTATTCTAACTCACCTCCTCCCTGTACTATGAAGTACTGCTCCATTCTGTAGTAGTATTGTAGTACAGTAGTAGTATTCTAACTCACCTCCTCCCTGTACTATGAAGTACTGCTCCATGTTGTAGTAGTATTGCTGTATTTATGTCGTAGAGTAGTAGTATTCTAACTCACCTCCTCCCTGTACGATGAAGTACTGCTCCATGTTGTCACAGTCGATCTTGGTCCGACAGAAGATGATGGCCTGGTCCATGTTGTGTTCCTTGATGGCTCTGATGGTGTACTCCCCCTTCAAGATCTTGATGGCCTCAGACCACATCTCTACACACACACAGTAACAAGTCAGACCATAACCTTACGCTAGGAAACAGGACATTACAACGTAATATCAGAGCTCCCCAACTGGCCGGCCCCCCCTACATCAGAGCTCCCCAACTGGCCGGCCCCCCCTACATCAGAGCTCCCCAACTGGCCGGCCCCCCATACATCAGAGCTCCCCAACTGGCCGGGACCCCTACATCAGAGCTCCCCAACTGGCCGGCCCCCCCTACATCAGAGCTCTCCAACTGGCCGGGACCCCTACATCAGAGCTCCCCAACTGGCAGCCCAGGGGGCCCTTTCATTTGTCCCCCCCTCAGTTGAGCAAATTGTCATTGTTGGACATAAGACTAAAAACACCAGGAAATTATCTCCAAGTGATTTTAATTTAGATGTTGAAGTATTCCCACACAGGGAGATGTGATTGTATAGGTTTTAGTCAAATATTATATCGGTTTGGGCTTCTTGTGGTCAATTTGAAGTATACTAATTATGACGTTGCAGTCCCCCTCATCCACTCAGGAAATAAATTGGCCGGCGGCTGATTCGAGGTGATCCCTGCCCTATATAGTGCACTACTTTGACCAGGGCCCCTATATAGTGCACTACTTTGACCAGGGCCCCTATATAGTGCACTACTTTGACCAGGGCCCCTATATAGTGCACTACTTGAACCAGGGCCCCTATATAGTGCACTACTTTAACCAGGGCCCCTATATAGTGCACTACTTGAACCAGGGTGCTTTAGAAACAAGGTGCCATTTGGGATGGAGGCTTTATGCAGGGGGTCAGTCTGACCTGAGCTGTTGGCTCCTGGTCTGGTGTTGTCTTTAGCATGGACCTCATCAGTCTGAAACACACAGGAGAGGAGGAGGAAGGAGAGAGGAGGAAGGAGAGAAGGAGGAGAGAAAGGAGAGAGGGAGAGAGGGAGGAACGAGAGGAAAGAGGAACGAGGAGGAAGGAGAGAAAGGAAAGAGAAAGGAGGAGGAAGGAGGGAGGAGAGAAAGGAGGAGGAATGAGGGAGGAGAGAAAGGAGGAGGAAAGAGAGGAAGGAGAGCAATTAGAGTATTAAAATAAGACGGAGAGAACCCTTAAGGGTTCATGCTGTCAGAAGATACCGTACATCCTCTACCTCAGGGTTTCCTAAACTCAGGTCCGGGGCTCCCCTAGGTACACCTTCTGATCTTTCAACTACACAGCTGATTTAAATAACTAACTCGTCATCAAGCTTTGATGATTTAAAATCAGCTGTGTCATTCTAAAAACCTAAAGGTGCACCCTGGGTCCCAGGCCCGAGTTTGGGAAGCCCCCTGCTCTACTCAACTCTATGGTGACCCCTGATCAAACCAGAAGTGCTTCTATTCTTTCTGACCCCAGACTGACCAGGATGTGCTTTTATTCTCTCTGACCCCAGACTGACCAGGATGTGCTTTTATTCTCTCTGACCCCAGACTGACCAGGATGTGCTTCTATTCTTTCTGACCCCAGACTGACCAGGATGTGCTTTTATTCTGACCCCAGACTGACCAGGATGTGCTTTTATTCTCTGACCCCCAGACTGACCAGGATGTGCTTTTATTCTCTGACCCCCAGACTGACCAGGATGTGCTTTTATTCTCTCTGACCCCAGACTGACCAGGATGTGCTTTTATTCTCTCTGACCCCAGACTGACCAGGATGTGCTTTTATTCTCTGACCCCCAGACTGACCAGGATGTGCTTTTATTCTCTCTGACCCCAGACTGACCAGGATGTGCTTTTATTCTCTCTGACCCCAGACTGACCAGGATGTGCTTTTATTCTCTCTGACCCCAGACTGACCAGGATGTGCTTTTATTCTCTGACCCCCAGACTGACCAGGATGTGCTTTTATTCTCTCTGACCCCAGACTGACCAGGATGTGCTTTTATTCTCTCTGACCCCAGACTGACCAGGATGTGCTTTTATTCTCTCTGAGCCCAGACTGACCAGGAAGTGCTTTTATTCTCTCTGAGCCCAGACTGACCAGGATGTGCTTTTATTCTCTCTGACACCAGAATGACCAGGATGTGCTTTTATTCTCTCTGACCCCAGACTGACCAGGATGTGGTTCTATTCTCTCTGACCTCAGACTGACCAGGATGTGGTTCTATTCTCTCTGACCCCAGACTGACCAGGATGTGGTTCTTGCGGTCGAGGCGTTCCCAGCTGCGGTCGTGTTTAGGGTTAACAGGTACGACCACGTGATGTACGGTCTCAGGGACAGAATCCTCTCCCTTCAGGTCCACCCAGGTGGGGAAGTGCATGATCCTCTCCGACAGCTTCTTCACATCGAAGGAGTGGAGCGTCGCTGAGCAGACGATGACCTGGTACAGAGAGAGGAATAACAGAGTAATATATAGGTCCAGACAGACACTAGGGGTATAACAGAGTAATATATAGGTTCAGACAGACACTAGGGGTCTAACACAGTAATATATAGGTTCAGACAGACACTAGGGGTCTAACAGTAATATATAGGTTCAGACAGACACTAGGGGGTCTAACACAGTAATATATAGGTTCAGAGACAGACAGACACTAGGGGTCTAACAGTAATATATAGGTTCAGACAGACACTAGGGGGTCTAACACAGTAATATATAGGTTCAGAGACAGACAGACACTAGGGGTCTAACAGAGTAATATATAGGTCCAGACAGACACTAGGGGTCTAACAGAGTAATATATAGGTTCAGACAGACACTAGGGGTCTAACACAGTAATATATAGGTTCAGAGACAGACAGACACTAGGGGTCTAACAGAGTAATATATAGGTCCAGACAGACACTAGGGGTCTAACAGAGTAATATATAGGTTCAGACAGACACTAGGGGTCTAACACAGTAATATATAGGTTCAGAGACAGACAGACACTAGGGGTCTAACAGAGTAATATATAGGTCCAGACAGACACTAGGGGTCTAACAGTAATATATAGGTTCAGACAGACACTAGGGGTCTAACAGTAATATATAGGTTCAGACAGACACTAGGGGGTCTAACAGAGTAATATATAGGTTCAGACAGACACTAGGGGGTCTAACAGAGTAATATATAGGTTCAGACAGACACTAGGGGTCTAACACAGTAATATATAGGTTCAGACAGACACTAGGGGTCTAACAGAGTAATATATAGGTTCAGACAGACACTAGGGGTATAACAGAGTAATATATAGGTTCAGACAGACACTAGGGGTCTAACACAGTAATATATAGGTTCAGACAGACACTAGGGGTAGCGTACCTGAAGTCTCTTGCCGTCCGAGGTGACTTGAGGAATCTGGTTGTAGATTCTCATGATAAAGTCGGTGTAGCCGGCAGTTAGGAGACCATCCTGGAGAGGAGACAACATACTATATATATTACACTATACAGGTTACACACTGGACAAAGGGCCCAACGCTAGTTACTTTACAGGGGGGGGTCTGGAACCAGGGGGTCCTCCAACGGGTAGATCGCCAGCTGACAGTGTCTCCCATCCCACCAACCAGTAACTCACAAAGTAATTCTGAAAGATTAATTGATTTTCTAAAATCTGTTCCATCACAAAACCGTCATTAACAAGCTCCTGGTTTCTATCCAATCAAAGCCACATTATCCCAGAAGTATGCAGTATGTCTGAACCCCTGGTTAGCCACTATTGGCTTACAAAAGACAAACATAACAGCTATCTGCCAAATAATTTCCAGCAATATTACATATAATATATATATATGCTAATGCTAACCTTCTGAATGAACCGTTAACCGCAGCGTCGGCTTACCTCGATATGTAGCCAGTTAGCCGTGCTAATGCTAACCTTCTGAATGAACCGTTAACCGCAGCGTCGGCTTACCTCGATATGTAGCCAGTTAGCCGTGCTAATGCTAACCTTCTGAATGAACCGTTAACCGCAGCGTCGGCTTACCTCGATATGTAGCCAGTTAGCCGTGCTAATGCTAACCTTCTGAATGAACCGTTAACCGCAGCGTCGGCTAACCTCGATATGTAGCCAGTTAGCCGTGCTAATGCTAACCTTCTGAATGAAGCGTTTAACCGCAGCGTCGGCTAACTTCAATATGTAGCCAGTTAGCCGTGCTAATGCTAACCTTCTGAATGAACCGTTAACCGCAGCGTCGGCTTACCTCGATATGTAGCCAGTTAGCCGTGCTAATGCTAACCTTCTGAATGAAGCGTTTAACCGCAGCGTCGGCTAACTTCAATATGTAGCCAGTTAGCCGTGCTAATGCTAACCTTCTGAATGAACCGTTAACTGCAGTGTCGGCTTACCTGACAAAGATATCCTGATTATTTGCATCAATTGGGTTTGGGTGGCCCTACTTCTGCAAACTCTGCCATGACATGCTGCAGTAGGTCTACAATAAACATGGTCAGACTGACACCTTCCTCGTTCTAAACTTGCAACTAAAGGGGAATTACACTCATCCAGGACCAGACACCTGACAGTCAGACAGACACTCATCCAGGACCAGACACCTGACAGTCAGACAGACACTCATCCAGGACCAGACACCTGACAGTCAGACAGACACTCATCCAGGACCAGACACCTGACAGTCAGACAGACACTCATCCAAGACCAGACACCTGACAGTCAGACAGACACTCATCCAGGACCAGACACCTGACAGTCAGACAGACACTCATCCAGGACCAGACACCTGACAGTCAGACAGACACTCATCCAGGACCAGACAACTGACAGTCAGACAGGTACATTGACAGTCAGACAGGTACATTGACAGTCAGACAGGTACATACACACTCATCTAGGACCAGGAAGCGGACTTGAGACAAGGTGAGTTTCCCCGTAGAGATGAGGTCATCGAGACGACCTGGTGTTCCAACCACGATGTCCACCTGGGCGGGAGAGGAGAGGAGGAAAGGAGAGGAAGAAAGGAGAGGAAAGGAGAGGAAAGGAGAGGAAAGGAGAGGAAGGAAGGAGAGGAAAGGAGAGGAGAGGAAGAAAGGAGAGGAAGAAAGGAGAGGAAAGGAAGGAAGGAGAGGAAAGGAAGGAAGGAGGAAAGGAGAGAAAAGGAGAGGAAATGAGAGGAAAGGAAGAAAGGAGAGGAGAGGAAAGGAAGAAAGGAGAGGAAGAAAGGAGAGGAAGAAAGGAGAGGAAGAAAGGAGAGGAAGAAAGGAGAGGAAGAAAGGAGAGGAAGAAAGGAGAGAAAGGAGAGGAGAGGAAAGGAAAGGAGAGAAAAGAAGAGGAGCGGAAAGGAGAGGAGGGAGAGGAGAGGAAGAAAGGAAAGGAGAGGAAGAAAGGAGAGGAAGAAAGGAGAGGAAGAAAGGAGAGGAGGGGAAGAAAGGAGAGGAGAGGAAGAAAGGAGAGGAGAGGAAGAAAGGAGAGGAGAGGAAGAAAGGAGAGGAGAGGAAGAAAGGAGAGGAGAGGAAGAAAGGAGAGGAGAGGAAGAAAGGAGCGGAGAGAAAGAGCCAGGTGGAGAAATATTATACAACTACTTGAAGTGGAACTGACAGCGTTTTAACTACTTTGCAGATATGAAACAATCATAACAGAAATGTGAGTTATAGATCTGCCACTCATTGAAAGCAAGTCTAAGGAGCTGTAGATCTGTTCTATGTGAAATGTCTATGTTTCCCGTTATTACGTTGAAGTTTTGCTTCTTTGACTTTAAATATGTTTGTACACCAGCGTCAAACAATGAAAAGACTATACTGCGGGTTCTGAAAAATACACTTCCCAGTGGTTTAGATGGTACAATGATTCTCTACATTGGACCTGCTTTAGTGAAACGGCCATTTTATTAACCAGGAAATGATGCAGCGTTTTGCCTCCTTCATAAATTGTTATCCCCCAAGGTCGATGTCAGCGCCCCGAGGAAACCTAATTAGCATAATCCAGAGGAAAAAAAATCCCTGTAAAAAATGTGTCAGTTTAAACTAGGAGATTAGTTGTTGTTTTGTTGCATTTGATTCGCCTCAATCCACTGCATCTGCCTCTGTCGCGCTTCCGTATCTGCAGTCAAAGCTGTTTATCAGACCAGGAGACGTTCCAAAGATCATTCTTCACACAAAATAGTCTGAACAGTTTGGCCTACAAGCTACCCCTCTAATGGAAAGATTCGACTCTCACGAAATTGACGGTTTTCTCATGTTTTGCCTGACGACTCACACAAGAGTCCCCGGGACTCGTCTGAGGTCGGTACAGTCGATCTGTCGTGTCCTAACAGTCCACACTAATATGACCCCTCTGAGTCTCTAACTTTTCACGCGAACATGTTCTGCTCCAGGCCAGCCCACAGGCCTCACAACACTGGTCTGAAGGTCCCCAGGTATCAGTTGAAAAAAAAAATGAATGGAAGTATGTTTAGTGGCAAAAATACACGTTCATAAGCTCTAAATGTCACTGAAATGTCCCTGTTTTTAAAGAAAAACACCTTTTTTGTCCATTAAAATAACATCAAATTGATCAGAAACACAGTGTAGACATTGTTCATGTTGTAAATTACTATTGTAGCTGGAAACGGCTGATTTTTTTATGGAATATCTACATAGGCGTACAGAGGCCCATTATCAGCAACCATCACTCCTGTGTTCCAATGGCACGTTGTGTTAGCTAATCCTAGTTTATAATTTTAAAAGGCTAATTGATCATTAGAAAAACCTTTTGCAATTATGTTAGCACAACTGAAAACTGCTGTACTGATTAAAGAAGCAATAAAACTGGCCTTCTTTAGACTAGTTGAGTATCTGGAGCATCAGCATTTGTGGGTTCGATTACAGGCTCAAAATGGCCAGAAACAAAGAAATTTCTTCTGAAACTCGTCAGTCTATTCTTGTTCTGAGAAATGAAGACTATTCCATGCGAGAAATTGCCAAGAAACTGAAGATCTCGTACAACGTTGTGTACTACTCCCTTCACAGAACAGCGCAAACTGGCTCTAACCAGAATAGAAAGAGGAGTGGGAGGCCCCGGTGCACAACTGAGCAAGAGGACAAGTACATTAGAGTGTCTAGTATGAGAAACAGACGCCTCACAAGTCCTCAACTGGCAGCTTCATTAAATAGTACCCGCAAAACACCAGTCTCAACGTCAACAGTGAAGAGGTGACTCTGGGATGCTGGCCTTCTAGGAAGAGTTCCTCTGTCCAGTCTCAACGTCAACAGTGAAGAGGTGACTCCGGGATGCTGGCCTTCTAGGCAGAGTTCCTCTGTCCAGTCTCAACGTCAACAGTGAAGAGGTGACTCTGGGATGCTGGCCTTCTAGGAAGAGTTCCTCTGTCCAGTCTCAACGTCAACAGTGAAGAGGCGACTCCAGGATGCTGGCCTTCTAGGCAGAGTTCCTCTGTCCAGTCTCAACGTCAACAGTGAAGAGGCGACTCCGGGATGCTGGCCTTCTAGGCAGAGTTCCTCTGTCCAGTCTCAACGTCAACAGTGAAGAGGCGACTCCGGGACGCTGGCCTTCTAGGCAGAGTTCCTCTGTCCAGTCTCAACGTCAACAGTGAAGAGGCGACTCTGGGATGCTGGCCTTCAAGGCAGAGTTCCTCTGTCCAGTCTCAGCGTTAACAGTAAAGAGGCGACTCTGGGATGCTGGTCTACTAGACAGAGTTCCTCTGTCCAGTCTCAACGTCAACAGTGAAGAGGCGACTCTGGGATGCTGGCCTTCTAGGCAGAGTTCCTCTGTCCAGTCTCAACGTCAACAGTGAAGAGGTGACTCTGGGATGCTGGCCTTCAAGGCAGAGTTCCTCTGTCCAGTCTCAGCGTTAACAGTAAAGAGGCGACTCTGGGATGCTGGTCTACTAGACAGAGTTCCTCTGTCCAGTCTCAACGTCAACAGTGAAGAGGCGACTCTGGGATGCTGGTCTACTAGACAGAGTTCCTCTGTCCAGTCTCAACGTCAACAGTGAAGAGGCGACTCTGGGATGCTGGCCTTCTAGGCAGAGCTCCTCTGTCCAGTCTCAACGTCAACAGTGAAGAGGTGACTCTGGGATGCTGGCCTTCTAGGCAGAGCTCCTCTGTCCAGTCTCAACGTCAACAGTGAAGAGGCGACTCTGGGATGCTGGTCTTCTAGGCAGTGTTCCTCTGTCCAGTGTCTCTGTTCTTTTGTCCATCTTAATCTTTTCTTTTTATTGGCCAGTCTGAGAGATGGCTCTTTCTTTACAACTCTGCCTTTGACCTTCTTAAAACAATTCCATATAGCTTGTTCCAACCTACCCCTTGTTCCAGTACAGCCAGCTGGTCTCTAGCAGGAACACCTCCGATGATCAGAAGATCTCTGGAATGACACACACATACCGCGTAATTAGACACACACACAGAGACAGAGAGAGACAAAGAGCGAGAGAGAGACCGAGAGACAAAGAGAGAGAGAGAGACAAAGAGAGAGAAAGACAGACAGAGAGGTATGTACCGTACCTGAGCTTGGGATTGTCCACATATCTCTTACACTGGTTAACGTTGTTGAGGGTCTGTTCAGCAAGCTCTTTAGACGGTTCGACGATCAGAGCTTTGGGACCACAGGAAGCAGCCTTCACCTCCGACACCTTAACACTGCCTGCGTCAGAGAGAGACACATTCAACTACCAAGGAAGCAGAAAGGGAGAAAGTCTCGTTGGAATATTCAGGACGGTGTCTAAAGGGGACGGGGTTGTTGAGGTATTAGTGGCTAAACAGTATTCATTGGTTAGTTTCTCATGTGTCTGGCTGGGCTTGACCACACCCCCTACCCATCTGGCTGGGCTTGACCACACCCCCTACCCGTCTGGCTGGGCTTGACCACACCCCCTACCCGTCTGGCTGGGCTTGACCACACCCCCCTACCCGTCTGGCTGGGCTTGACCACACCCCCTACCCGTCTGGCTGGGCTTGACCACACCCCCTACCCGTATGGCTGGGCTTGACCACACCCCCTACCCGTCTGGCTGGGCTTGACCACACCCCCTACCCGTCTGGCTGGGCTTGACCACACCCCCTACCCGTCTGGCTGGATTTAACCACACCCCCTACCCTTACTGGCTGGATTTAACCACAACCCCTACCTGTCTGGCTGGATTTAACCACAACCCCTACCTGTCTGGCTGGATTTAACCACAACCCCTACCTGTCTGGCTGGATTTAACCACAACCCCTACCTGTCTGACTGGATTTAACCACACCCTCTACCTGTCTGGCTGTATATGACCACACCTCCTACCTATCTAGCTGGATCTACCTGTCTGGCTGGATTTGACTACACCTACCTGTCTGGCTGGACCTACCTGTCTGGCTGGATTTGACCACATGTCCCTCAGAAGCTTGGTCCACCGCTACGAAGCCAGTCTTGGGAGGATTCTTAAACTCCTCCCCCCCAAAGTTAAACTTCAGCTCTGCATTCTGTCAGATGGAGAGAAGAGAGAACGTCTGTTAGAGCCCCACGTCTGGAACGGTGAGTCTGTTAGAGCCCCACGTCTGGAACGGTGAGTCTGTTAGAGCCCCACGTCTGGAACGGTGAGTCTGTTAGAGCCCCACGCCTGGAACGGTGAGTCTGTTAGAGCCCCACGTCCGGAACGGTGAGTCTGTTAGAGCCCCACGTCCGGAACGGTGAGTCTGTTAGAGCCCCACGTCCGGAACGGTGAGTCTGTTAGAGCCCCACGTCCGGAACGGTGAGTCTGTTAGAGCCCCACGTCCGGAACGGTGAGTCTGTTAGAGCCCCACGTCCGGAACGGTGAGTCTGTTAGAGCCCCACGTCCGGAACGGTGAGTCTGTTAGAGCCCCACGTCTGAACGGTGAGTCTGTTAGAGCCCCACGTCCGGAACGGTGAGTCTGTTAGAGCCCCACGTCTGGAACAGTGAGTCTGTTAGAGCCCCACGTCTGTTAGAGCCCCACGTCTGAACGGTGAGTCTGTTAGAGCCCCACGTCTGGAACGGTGAGTCTGTTAGAGCCCCACGTCTGTTAGAGCCCCACGTCTGAACGGTGAGTCTGTTAGAGCCCCACGTCTGTTAGAGCCCCACGTCTGGAACGGTGAGTCTGTTAGAGCCCCACGTCTGGAACAGTGAGTCTGTTAGAGCCCCACGTCTGGAACAGTGAGTCTGTTAGAGCCCCACGTCTGGAACAGTGAGTCTGTTAGAGCCCCACGTCTGGAACAGTGAGTCTGTTAGAGCCCCACGTCTGGAACGGTGAGTCTGTTAGAGCCCCACGTCTGGAACAGTGAGTCTGTTAGAGCCCCACGTCTGTTAGAGCCCCACGTCTGAACGGTGAGTCTGTTAGAGCCCCACGTCTGGAACGGTGAGTCTGTTAGAGCCCCACGTCTGTTAGAGCCCCACGTCTGAACGGTGAGTCTGTTAGAGCCCCACGTCTGGAACGTATGAATACATGCAGATAATTGTATAGCTTATCGTTCTTTTACAAAACAATATAAAACATATTAATGATATATTAATGCTGTAAAGGTATAATACACAGCACCTAAAGAATAAACACTCCAACTTATCTACATTGTTGTGTTACAGCCTGAATTCAAATCGGATTAGGTTTCTCACATTTAAACACAAAACCTCATTATGACAAAGTGAAACACTTTAGACATTTTTGTAAAATGTATTTTAAAAAAAGACACTCAGAAATCTCATTTACATCAGTATTCACACCCTTGAATAGTCGATTGTGATTACAGCCGTGAGTCTTTCTGGGTAAGTCTCTAAGAGCCGTGAGTCTTTATGGGTAAGTCTCTAAGAGTGATTACAACCGTGAGTCTTTCTGGGTAAGTCTCTAAGAGTGATTACAGCCGTGAGTCTTTCTGGGTAAGTCTCTAAGAGCCGTGAGTCTTTCTGGGTAAGTCTCTAAGAGCCGTGAGTCTTTCTGGGTAAGTCTCTAAGAGCCGTGAGTCTTTCTGGGTAAGTCTCTAAGAGCCGTGAGTCTTTCTGGGTAAGTCTCTAAGAGCCGTGAGTCTTTCTGGGTAAGTCTCTAAGAGCCGTGAGTCTTTCTGGGTAAGTCTCTAAGAGCCGTGAGTCTTTCTGAGTAAGTCTCTAAAGTCTAATATTTGCACATGATTATTAGAAAATAAAATTCTTCAAGCTCTGCCAAATTGGTTGTTGATCATTGTTAGACAGCCATTTTGAAGTCTTGTCATAGATTTTCAAGTAGATTTACACTACCAGTCAACAGTTTGGACACATCTAATCATTCCAGGGTTTTTCTTTATTTTGACTATGTTCTACATTGTAGAATAATAGTGAAGACATCAACACTATGAAATAACACATATGGAGTCATGTAGTAACCAAAAAAGTGTTAAACAAATCAAAATATATTTTATATTTGAGATTATTCAAAATAAACCACCCATTGCTTTGATGACTGCCAAGAGCAAACAAAGCTTTCTCAAATTCTACAACATAGAAAATAGTAAAAAATAAATAAAATCCCTTGAAATGAGAAGATGTTCTAAAACTTTTGACCGGTAGTGAGTGAAGAGCGACTGTGTGTGTCATACCTTGAGGACACAGGAAGCAAAGAAGGGCTGGTTCTTCAGAAGAGCTGGGATCTCAAACGCCAAGCCCAGGTCAGTACCTGAGAGAGAGAGAGATTGAGCGAGAGCCCAGGTCAGTACATGAGAGAGTACCTGCCTGGAGTCCCTACCGTCTGACACCAAGTCAAGACAGACACTCAATGGGGCTGGTACTGGTACTGGACCCGAGACTGGGTCATATCCCCAAATAAAGAAACGATCTCACGACAATACATTTTAATAGAAAGTTAGTAAAAATAGATATGATCTTCCTACCACAGGAAGGAAAATTCCTGTCTATTTGTGAAGAAATCACCCTGATCTACTGTTTAGTCAAATCCCAGCTTAGTCATTTACTTGTGGCCCTGCCATATGCCCTATTTGGAACGGCAAGCCAGACAAAATTAAAACAGGCCTGTTTATATAATGAATATGAATTCAGAGGGCAGATTAAATATTAAAGCATTTACACCCCTCCCTGAAGTGACACGTAACAATCAGCTAGAGAACCAATTCAGATTGAAGAATGGCTTTTCCCCCTTAAATTGAAAATAAAAATCTCCAAAAATATCTCCTTTCTGAAAACAAGCCATCGACATCTACACACGACACCCACACACGACACCTACACACGACACCCACACACGACATCTACACACGACACCCACACACGACACCCACACACGACACCCACACACACGACACCCACACACACGACACCCACACACGACACCCACACACACGACACCCACACACACGACACCCACACACACGACACCCACACACACGACACCCACACACACGACACCCACACACGACACCCACACACACGACACCCACACACGACACCTACATCTACACACGACATCTACACACGACATCTACACACGACACCCACACACGACACCCACATCTACACACGACATCTACACACGACACCGCCCAAAATCAAAGTGACAACATATATTTTTTTCCTAATTTACATTTTAAAAAATATTGGGAAAAAAAAACATTTACATAAGTATTCAGACCCTTTGCTATAAGACTTGAAATTGATCTCGGGTGCATCCTGTTTCCATTGATCATCCTTGAGATGTTTCTACAACTTGATTGGAGTCCACCTGTGGTAAATTCAATTGATTGGACATGATCTGGCAAGGCTCACTCACACCTGTCTATATAAGGTCCCACAGTTGATAGTGCATGTCAGAGCAAATACCAAGCCATGAGGTTGAAGGAATTGTCCGTAGAGCTCCGAGACAAGATTGTGTCGAGTCACAGATCTGGGGAAGGGTGCCAAAACATTTCTGCAGCATTGAAGGTACCCAAGAACACAGTGGCCTCCATCATTCTTAAATGGAAGAAGTCTGGAACCACCAAGACTCTTCCTAGAGCTGGCCGCACAGACAAACTGACCAATCAGGGGACAAGAGCCTTGGTCAGGGAGGTGACCCAGAGAACCTGATGGTCACTTTGACAAGGCTCTAGATTTCCTCTGTGGCAATGGGAGAACCTTCCAGAAGGACAACCATCTCTGCAGCACTCCACCAATCAGGCCTTTATGGTAGTGGCCAGATGGAAGCCACTCCTCAGTAAAAGGCACATGACAGCCTGCTTGGAGTTTACCAAAAGGCACCTGACTCTCAGATCATGAGAAGCAAGGTTCTCTGGTCTGATGAAACCAAGATTGAACTCTTTGGCCTGAATGCCAGTGGCTCCAACCCTAATCTAGCGCACCTAACTCTAGTAATTAGCTGGTTGACAAACTGAAGTTATTACCTCCAGGAGGGTCTCTCTCCGGGAACCGGGCTGGTGAACCCTGACCTACACAGTATACACAATATGGGAAGGGAAGGCATCAAACCGTTTTTGGAGAAGGAGAGGAGTCCATTGTCTAGATCCAGATAGCATCCCATGGTGTCATGCATGGTGAACTCCTACAAGACAGAGAGAGACAGACAGCATGGTGAACTCCTACAAGACAGAGAGAGACAGACAGCATGGTGAACTCCTACAAGACAGAGAGAGACAGACAGCATGGTGAACTCCTACAAGACAGAGAGAGACAGACAGCATGGTGAACTCCTACAGGACAGAGAGAGACAGGCAGCATGGTGAACTCCTACAGGACAGAGAGAGACAGACAGCATGGTGAACTCCTACAAGACAGAGAGAGACAGGCAGCATGGTGAACTCCTACAGGACAGAGAGAGACAGGCAGCATGGTGAACTCCTACAGGACAGAGAGAGACAGGCAGCATGGTGAACTCCTACAGGACAGAGAGAGACAGACAGCATGGTGAACTCCTACAAGACAGAGAGAGACAGGCAGCATGGTGAACTCCTACAGGACAGAGAGAGACAGGCAGCATGGTGAACTCCTACAGGACAGAGAGAGACAGGCAGCATGGTGAACTCCTACAAGACAGAGAGAGACAGGCAGCATGGTGAACTCCTACAGGACAGAGAGAGACAGACAGCATGGTGAACTCCTACAGGACAGAGAGAGACAGGCAGCATGGTGAACTCCTACAAGACAGAGAGAGACAGGCAGCATGGTGAACTCCTACAGGACAGAGAGACAGACAGCATGGTGAACTCCTACAGGACAGAGAGAGACAGACAGCAGGTCTGATTACGGTCTCTCAAATGGAACTCTATTCCCTAAAATCAGGTGGATTTCAGATTCTCCCTGACAGTCGTTTAAGTTCACACTGAAAACATTTTACAGTGCAGAAAAGGATCAATCTTCAACATTAGGGACTGAATAGAGCTGTAGGTAAATATTAGACAATCTATAGCGTACCTCTCCATAACTGTCAAACTGTTTGTTGTGAGATTTCTTCCCCGTTCCTCCGAAGCCAAAGCCGTACTTATCGGTACCTGGTAACAACACAACAGTAGTGATGGTAACAACACAACAGCCCAACAGTGAGTTTAACCGGACTCGGGGCCCGACAGTGAGTTTAACCGGACTCGGGGCCCGACAGTGAGTTTAACCAGCGAGGTACTTGCCTAAGTCCAAAGCTGCCTGGCTGGTAGACCAGCCGATCCTACACAGGCCCTGGTCATGACATGATACCTCATAGTAGTACTTCCCTAGACGGAGAGAGAGACAGAGAGACATAGAGAGAGAGAGAGAGAGAGACCAACCAAATCATGAGAAAACAAAAAGATAATTCTTTCCAATGTGTCAAGTAATTAACAAAAAAACAGAGCAAACTAGAATGCTATTTGGCCCTAAACAGAGAGTACACAGCGGCAGAATACCTGACCACTGACTGACTCAAACTGAAGGGAAGCTGGCTCAAGAGAATACTCTGGTGGAAACTGAGCTGCACTTCCTAATCTCCTGCCAAATATATGACCATATTAGAGAGACATATTTCCCTCAGATTACACAGACCCACAAAGAATTCAAAAACAAATCCAATTTTGATAAACTCCCATATCTACTGGGTGAAATACCACAGTGTGACATCACAGCAGCAAGATTTGTGACCTGTTGCCACAAGAAAAGGGCAACCAGTGAAGAACAAACACCATTGTAAATACAACCCATATTTATGCTTATTTATTTTATCTTGTGTCCTTTAACCATTTGTACATTGTTAAAACACTATATATATATATAATATGACATTTGTAATGTCTTTATTGTTTTGAAACTTCTGTATGTGTAATGTTTACTGTTCATTTTTATTGTTTATTTCACTTTATATATTCACTTTATATATTATCTACCTCACTTGCTTTGGCAATGTTAACACATGTTTCGCATGCCAATAAAGCCCTTGAATTGAATTGAATTGAGAGAGACAGAGACAGAGACAGAGACAGAGACAGAGAGAGAGAGAGAGAGAGACAGAGACAGAGACAGAGACAGAGACAGAGACAGAGACAGAGACAGAGAGAGAGAGAGAGAGACAGAGACAGAGACAGAGACAGAGACAGAGACAGAGAGAGAGAGAGAGAGAGAGAGAGAGACACAGAGAGAGAGAGAGAGACAGAGAGAGAGACAGAGAGAGAGACAGAGACAGAGACAGAGACAGAGACAGAGAGAGAGAGAGAGAGAGAGAGAGAGAGACACAGAGAGACAGAGAGAGACAGAGACAGAGAGCAGGTGGAGAGAGAGGCAGAGAGAGAGAGACAGAGAGAGACAGAGAGAGAGAGACAGAGAGCAGGTGGAGAGAGAGGTAGAGACAGAGAGAGACAGAGAGCAGGTGGAGAGGTAGAGAGAGAGAGACAGAGAGACAGAGAGAGAGAGACAGAGAGAGAGAGACAGAGAGAGAGGTAGAGAGAGAGAGAGAGAGAGAGAGCGAGAGGAGGGGGAGAGAGAGATAAGAGAGGGAGCAGCATGTGTACATTTGGTAGTATGTATGTATGTATGTATGTATGTATGTATGTATGTATGTATGTATGTGTCTTACCCTTGGTGATGGCTTTGGTAGAGCGACAGCCATGCCATTCTTTAAACTCCCTGCTCTGACAACACAGTCCGTCTGGTCCAATGGCTGGAGAGGAGATGGGGGGGGGGGGGGGGGGGCAGGAGAAAGAACAGTAAATGTCATGTTTAAAATCAAAACATGTTTACAACATAACAGTTATGTCCCATCCTTCACCACAGGAAGACACACAATGACTCACCAAACGCTGTGCTTCTGTCATACGGGTTCATCTGCCATTTATTGAAGACTGAAACACAGACAAACGTGTGGTTGCTAATACAAACAGTATCTGACATTATAAAAACAGGCTGTTTGGATCCTGGTTGCTGATTGGTTGATAGCAGGGAGTTATATCGCCACATTCCACAGGAAACACCGGTTAACACCGCCCATCCACTGTCCCACAGCCCAGCCAGTCATTATATAAACGTCATCTCCCCTGGGGGGGGAAAGCCTGTAGAGAACATTTCCCCATGTACTCCCCTGGCAGGGGGGGGGGGGGTGAAGTCTTGATGTATGTTTTGGTAACCATCTTCATCACGCAAAGGAAGGGAAGTGACGATCCTAAAAGCCTCTCTGATCCAGATTCATTTAAAAATCAGGATCATTATAAATGGATATAAGTACAAATGAGCACTGTCCTGTCAGCTGTGATGTGACTGTGTGTTAGCTGTAGTTAGCTGTGATGTGACTATGTGTTAGCTGTAGTTAGCTGTGATGTGACTGTGTTAGCTGTGATGTGACTGTGTGTTAGCTGTAGTTAGCTGTGATGTGACTGTTTTAGCTGTAGTTAGCTGTGATGTGACTGTGTGTTAGCTGTAGTTAGCTGTGATGTGACTGTGTGTTAGCTGTAGTTAGCTGTGATGTGACTGTTTTAGCTGTAGTTAGCTGTGATGTGACTGTGTGTTAGCTGTGATGTGATTGTGTTAGCTGTAGTTAGCTGTGATGTGACTGTGTGTTAGCTGTAGTTAGCTGTGATGTGACTGTTTTAGCTGTAGTTAGCTGTGATGTGACTGTGTTAGCTGTAGTTAGCTGTGATGTGACTGTTTTAGCTGTAGTTAGCTGTGATGTGACTGTGTGTTAGCTGTGATGTGACTGTGTGTTAGCTGTAGTTAGCTGTGATGTGACTGTGTGTTAGCTGTAGTCAGCTGTGATGTGACTGTGTGTTAGCTGTGATGTGACTGTGTGTTAGCTGTAGTTAGCTGTGATGTGACTGTGTGTTAGCTGTAGTTAGCTGTGATGTGACTGTGTGTTAGCTGTAGTTAGCTGTGATGTGACTGTGTGTTAGCTGTGATGTGACTGTGTGTTAGCTGTAGTCAGCTGTGATGTGACTGTGTTTTAGCTGTAGTTAGCTGTGATGTGACTGTGTGTTAGCTGTAGTTAGCTATGATGTGACTGTGTGTTAGCTGTAGTCAGCTATGATGTGACTGTGTGTTAGCTGTAGTCAGCTGTGATGTGACTGTGTTAGCTGTAGTCAGCTGTGATGTGACTGTGTTAGCTGTAGTCAGCTGTGATGTGACTGTGTGTTAGCTGTAGTCAGCTGTGATGTGACTGTGTGTTAGCTGTAGTCAGCTGTGATGTGACTGTGTGTTAGCTGTAGTCAGCTGTGATGTGACTGTGTTAGCTGTAGTCAGCTGTGATGTGACTGTGTTAGCTGTAGTCAGCTGTGATGTGACTGTGTGTTAGCTGTAGTCAGCTGTGATGTGACTGTGTGTTAGCTGTAGTTAGCTGTGATGTGACTGTGTGTTAGCTGTAGTTAGCTGTGATGTGACTGTGTTTTAGCTGTAGTTAGCTGTGATGTGACTGTGTGTTAGCTGTAGTCAGCTGTGATGTGACTGTGTGTTAGCTGTAGTCAGCTGTGATGTGACTGTGTTAGCTGTAGTTAGCTGTGATGTGACTGTGTGTTAGCTGTAGTTAGCTGTGATGTGACTGTGTTAGCTGTAGTTAGCTGTGATGTGACTGTGTGTTAGCTGTAGTTAGCTGTGATGTGACTGTGTGTTAGCTGTAGTTAGCTGTGATGTGACTGTGTGTTAGCTGTAGTTAGCTGTGATGTGACTGTGTGTTAGCTGTAGTTAGCTGTGATGTGACTGTGTGTTAGCTGTAGTTAGCTGTGATGTGACTGTGTGTTAGCTGTAGTTAGCTGTGATGTGACTGTGTGTTAGCTGTAGTTAGCTGTGATGTGACTGTGTGTTAGCTGTAGTTAGCTGTGATGTGACTGTGTGTTAGCTGTAGTTAGCTGTGATGTGACTGTGTGTTAGCTGTAGTCAGCTGTCCTGTCAGCAGACGGTCCACCAAGCAGACGGTCCACCAAGCGCATTCATTGAATTCCTAACGCCCCACCCAGCAGACGGTCGACCAATCGCATTCATTGTTGTCATGTTGCGTCCCGCGGTTGCAAAAAAAAAAATTGTCACGCGATTCCATCTCAAAGTCAGTGGACATTTTGTTACAGCCTTATTTTGAAGTGGATGTAATAGTTTCCTCCTCCTCATCAATATATACACACAACACCAAATAATGACAAAGTAAAAACAGGTTTTTAGACATTTTAGCAAATTTATAAAAAAATAAAAAAACTGAAATATGACATTTACTTCAGAATTCAGACCCTTTACTCAGTACTTTGTTGAAGCACCTTTTGGCAGCCTTGAGTCTTCTTGGGTATGACGCTACAAGCTTGGCACACCTGTATTTGGGGAGTTCCTCCCATTCCTCTCTGCAGATCCTCTCAAGCTCTGTCAGGTTGGATGGGGAGCGTCGCTGTACAGATATTTTCACGTCTCTCCGGAGATGTTCGATCGGGTTCAAGTCCGGGCTCTGGCTGGACATTCAGAGACTTGTCCTGAAGCCACTCCTGCGTTGTCTTGGCTTTGTGCTTAGGGTTGTTGTCCTGTTGGAAGGTGAACCTTCACCTCAGTCGGAGGTCCTGAGCAATCTGGAGCAGGTTTTGTCATGGAATAATCAGAATTTGTTGGTAACATATGTAAGTAATGTTTTATATTCATCATATGTTTGTAAGTTACTTCTCATCAAGAATGTTATTTTTGTATAATACTGTGGCAGGGTTGCAGTTATCTGTTCTATGTCAAGACTAAGTTGCATAGGCCGCAGAGAGGGGAGAGGTCAAAGTATCATCATGTGTAAACATATCTCTTGGTGTCTGTGTGCCAGTTAGTGTGTCTCTGTGATCTTGTCAAGATAGGATTGGTTGTATCTAAATGACAATTTGATATATGCCTGTTGATATGGAGGATTGGTTTATGGTTCTGGGGTTTGAGTAAGGAGACAAAGCTGAACGATATATTATGCCTATGCTGTCTGACTATGTGTGTTTTTTGCTATTAAAGGGTGGCAGTTGCAATGCAGAAGGGGCTCTCAGAGAATTCATTGAGAGACACTGAATTTATCTGAGAGTCACAGGATTGTGATAGAGCTGATATAATTAAAGATGGACTTTGATAACTAACTCTGACTTGTGTGTGGTTTGCTCCCATGATTTGGTAAATAGAGGAACATTTCCACGACAGTTTTCATCAAGGATCTCTCTGTACTTTGCGGCGTTCATCTTTCCCTCGATCCTGACTAGTCTCCCAGTCCCTGCTGCTGAAAAACATCCCCACAGCATGATGCTGCCACCACCAGGCTTCACCGTAGGGATTGTGCCAGATGTGACGCTTGGCATTCAGGAAAAAGAGTTCAATTTTGGTTTCATCAGACCAGAGAATCTTGTTTCTCATGGTCTGAGAGTCTTTAGGAAAACTCCAAGCTAGCTGTCATGTGCCTTTTACTGAGGAGTGGCTTCCGTCTGGCCACGCTAGTGGAGTACTGCAGAGATGGTTGTCCTTCTGGAAGGTTCTCCCATCTCCACAGAGGAACTCTGGAGCTCTGTCAGAGTGACTACCACCTCCCTGACCAAGGCCCTTCTCCCCCCGATTGCTCAGTTTGGCCGTTCGGCCAGCTCTAGGAAGAGTCCTGGTGGTTCCAAACTTCTTCCATTTAAGAATGATGGAGGCCACTGTGTTCTTGGGGACCTTCAATGCTGCAGAAATGTTTTGGCACCCTTCCCCAGATCTGTGACTCGACACAATCCTGTCTCAGAGCTCCACGGACAATTCCTTCAACCTCATGGCTTGGTTTTTGCTCTGACATGCACTGTCAACTGTGGGACCTTATATAGACAGGTGTGTGCCTTTCCAAATCATGTCAAATCAATTGAATTTACCACAGGTGGACTCCAATCAAGTTGTAGAAACATCTCAAGGAAGATAAATGGAAACAGGACGCACCTGAGCTCAATTTCAAGTCTCATAGTAAAGGGGTCTGAATACTTATGTAAATAAGGCATTTCTGTTTTTAATGTTTTATCAATTTGCAAAGAAATCTAAAAATCTGTTTTTGCTTTGTCATTATGGGCTATTGTGTGTAGATTGATGAGGAAAAATGTGATTTATTCCATTGTAGAATAAGGATGTAACATAACACAATGTGGAAAAAATCAAGTGGTCTGAATACTTTTCCCAAGGCTCTGTTTGTCCCAGATGGACCTCCATAGCCTCCACTGATCAGCTAAAACAAGATCAATGACTCAATACACACCTGTGTTGACTAGGCCGATACCATCTAAATGTACCCAGTTTATCAAGACATGTACGACTCAAATTACAATCTGACCGTGATGTTATGTAGTTAGTTTTTACCAAAGTCACATGTCTGAATGTATCACATGGCTGTCTGTGGGAAATGTGGCCATCAGTTTCCTCATTTAATGACATTGAATATTGATCTTGGCCACCCCCCCAAAAAAATCGGTACAGGCCCTAAAAAAAATCCATTACGGTTGTTCCCTAGATTGTGCCGGCCGCGACGCCACGCCGGAGAGCGCCGGCCAAGACGCCACGCCGGATAGCGCCGGCCAAGACGCCACGCCGGATAGCGCCGGCCAAGACGCCACGCCGGATAGCGCCGGCCAAGACGCCACGCCGGATAGCGCCGGCCAAGACGCCACGCCGGATAGCGCCGGCCAAGACGCCACACAAGATAGAGCCGGCCAAGACGCCACACAGGATAGAGCCGGCCAAGACGCCACACAGGATAGCACTTATGACAGGGCAAAGATATGTCTGTCTGTCATACCTGCTCCACCAGTCTTCACAGCAGTTCTCCCCTTCTTCCCCTCCTGCTGGTCCTTCAGAGTCTCATACACTATCTGGATCACTGGGATACTGAAGGCCTAGAGAGGGAAGAGGGAGAGAGGAGGGGAAGAGAGGAGGGGAGGGGAAGAGGGGAGGGGGGAAGAGGGGAGGGGGGGAAGAGGGGAGGGGGGAAGAGGGGAGGGGGGAAGAGGGGAAGAGGGGGGGAAGGGAGAAGGGGAAGAGGAGAAGGGGAAGAGGAGAAGGGGAAGAGGAGAAGGGGAAGAGGAGAGGGGAGGAAGAGGAGAGGGGAGGAAGAGGAGAGGGGAAGAGGAGAAGGGGAAGAGGAGAAGAGGAGAGGAGAAGGGGAAGAGGAGAGGGGAGGAAGAGGGGAGGAAGAGGGGAAGAGGGGAAGGGAGAAGAGGAGAAGGGGAAGAGGAGAAGGGGAAGAGGAGAAGGGGAAGAGGAGAAGGGGAAGAGGAGAAGGGGAAGAGGAGAAGGGGAAGAGGAGAAGGGGAAGAGGAGAAGGGGAAGAGGAGAAGGGGAAGAGGAGAAGGGGAAGAGGAGAAGGGGAAGAGGAGAAGGGGAAGAGGGGAAGGGGAAGAGGGGAAGGGGAAGAGGGGAAGGTCTTTAACAGGTAGATATCTACCTGTAGCTTGGGGTAACATTCATTAAGTGCATGCGTTCCACCACAGCTCCCAGCTACTATCCAATCAGAGCCGTATTGACATTATACCACCCCTGGTAAGCCACTATTGGCTTAAAAATAATTATAAAAATAGGTGCCGAGTGCTGATTGGATAAAAATACATTGTATATCAGACCGTATACCAAGGGTATGACAAAACATTTTCCCTCTTCTATTTACGTTGGTAACACGTTTATAACAGCAATAATGCCAGTCTGTTTGGTGAGCGCATTTGTCCATCACCCAATATGTAGCCAGTTAGCCGTGCTAGTATTGATCGTGGACTTTCCTCAAAAAACCTTCTCAATGAAATGTTACCTGCAAAGTAGGTTTACCTGACAGAAAGATTTGATTATTTCTTTCAATTCGGTGGCAATTGTTTTTTCAAACTCTGCCATGACACGTGTTGCAGCAGTAGACCCAACAGAAACACGACTCGATCCTCTTACTAAACGCACAAATAACTGGTCTTTTGACATGATTTAAGCATGGACATGGACTCAGAACATATATTTCCCTTGTTTCTCTATTAAATAGTAGATGCTGGATTTGACAATAACACTGCATGGTAGAACATGTTTCGACGACCCCCTGACCTCTAGTAGATGCTGGATTTGACAATAACACTGTATGGTAGAACATGTTTCAACGACCCCCTGGACTCTAGTAGATGCTGGATTTGACAATAACACTGTATGGTAGAACATGTTTCGACGACCCCCTGGCCTCTAGTAGATGCTGGATTTGACCATATGGAGGAAAGGCGCTACACTCACCCCGGTCTTCCCGCTCCCAGTCTCTGCCGCCTGAACACAACAGAATCAACAACAGGTGGAGTCAATACACGGAGTGTGGGAGGAGTCATTATAAGTTAAGGTTGAACCGTTTTTTTATATAAAAATGGCAATTTTCTCACCATGAGGACATCTCCTCCCCCCAGGATCAACGGAATGGACTCTGCCTGGATGTCTGTGGGGAGGCTGGAACAAACAATCAGCAGTTACAACGCTGGATGGCAATCTGAGCATGTGTAACAGTATAGACTTTACGTACGTCCCCTCGCCCCTAACTGGGCTCGAACCAGGAACACATCGACAACAGTCACCCTCGAAGCAGCGTTACCCATCGCTCCACAAAAGATGTCAGAGCAAGTGACGTGACGATTGGAACGCTACCAGCGCGCACCACCGCTAACTAGCTAGCCATTTCGCATCGGCTACACATGGTTACACGATAACAATAGGGTTGTGGATAGTCAGATGAATAGAGTAGTTTGTTTACAACGTTATTAACATGCCGTGCGATAACAATAGTGTAACAAACCCTGCGTTTATAAGCGCGGATATCGACTCTGGTGCTCGAGCTTCTGCGGCACAGTCGATAGAGCGCTGGACTTCAGACTAGAAGGTTGAGGGTTCGAGATCTGCTCCCTGCCTGGTTCATTACAATGTCCATAATAATCCTGTTTTGATGGACACCTCTGAAGTCGGGTTAGTGATGAGATTTTTGATACAAGCATGAAATCGACAATCAAAATGAACCTTCCACCACAGTGACCATGTTGTTTTTGCATAGACTATTTGGAGTTTGGCTCCGTATAGACATGATTGGTTGACAGTAGATGGGGGCGGGTGGCACTGTATAAACAAACTCATGTCCTTCCTTGACCACTTCTTCATAACAGCTCTGTAAACCGGAAGAAGTATGAATGATCTGACTTCTGAGAGGCCGTATCAGCGTAAATGCTGCACGGTCAATACAGACTGCAGATTCAAAGGCGCTGCACCGCCAGAGGGAAGTTTGCGCTACACGGTGTTGACACATGCGCAGATAAAATACACCATTAACGCCTAATAAACTGATTACGGGTGCGTTCGTAAATTCACTCTGGAGTGCGCTCAGGTCGTTCGTAAATAAAGAGCGTTTCGGTCTCGGAGCGCACACTGGACGAGGAGTAGGGTTGAACCGAGCATTCTGACCTCACGACGACAGTCAAGCACCCAAGCTAACAGGCTAGCTACTTCCAGACGTAATGAGAGAACAGCTCACTGAACATTACTTTCAGAGCGCACACTGGACGAGGAGTAGGGTTGAACCGAGCATTCTGACCTCACGACGACAGTCAAGCACCCAAGCTGCTTCCAGACACAAACGAGACAACACCTCACTCTCCCTAGCAGAGCTGGTTAGGCTGTTTTCATGTTATCCAGGGCGTTGGTGACGAACTGTGCTGCTGGCAACAATTTAATTACGCTTTGTTGCCGACGTTTACTGACACCGGACATTTTCCACGGGTATTGAGCGTTCATAAATGCATTAGTTATTTTGGTATCTGGAACATTCAGACGAGTGATCTGAAATCGGAGTAGATGGCCAGAGGGAATTTAATAACGCGACCTAATTCGACTGAATGCTCCGAAAATGGTTGTTTTAATCGGCGTATGCATACTTAGATTTTTAATTTATCCAGGTTAAACTGAGCAAAGTGTTTACATAACTAATGCGATAGTCAGCCTTGTTCCACAATCAGTTACACATCCTAATTATTAGTGTGTATGTTAACGTAATCAATAAACACAGGAGTGTCAACACGTAGTTAGTCCATCTAGTCCGTATGGATACATTCATGGTGAGACATTGCTGGTCACTCACTGATCAAATAAAATACGTTTATTATTAACGTAGTTAAAGCAACACGAGAATATATTAAACGACATAACACCCTGGTTATCGTTTCATAACGTCCCTTACAGCTGGTTGGGTTTCTCAACTCCATATGAACATCTCGGTGGAGTTGCACCGGTCACATCGAGTCGCTGTCAATCGATATGACGAAACAGTCGGTGGTCGGTAATAGACACACCAAAAAAACGTTTTATTAATAAGTATGGATTTCAGCAAAAAATGCCACGCAACTACAGAGGTCAAACATAGGTAAACGGCAAGGGTTTAAGAATTGTCATTTTTACAAGTATCGAGTGACAGCGACTCGGAGGCTCAGTAGTCGTAACTCAACTCCATTGATGTGATGGACATAGAGAGAAAACCTCGGATAACTTACAGCCAGTCCATCTCCTCGACTGCTTGGGCGATCTCAGGCATAACGCCCATTTCTGTGGACGAAAGGGAACCATTATTGTCAGGAAAAATAACTTCAACCAATCTTAAATGCGTTCACTTATAGATAAGTACTGATAACAGTGAGAATACAGTAAAATATATATTTTCATTTCTTACCAGAAAACGCTGCCATATTTGCCAACGACTTTGACAAAAAACGGATGTGACGTGTTTCTTCTCACTAATTTAATGCCGCCACCAACTGTACGGGAAGTGAACTGGAAAACTATTTCAAATCCAATGCGCAAAAGGAAAAATTAAACATACAAAAGACAAAAATAGATACGCAAAAAAACATCCCACTACTTCATTCATAGTCCAATCCAAAAGCAAACCCTTTTTTGGGAGGGGTGGGGCGGGGGGGGGGGGGGGGGGGGGGGGGTGTTGTTATAAAATATATATATTTTGTTATTAAAACAAATCCATATAAAAAGTAAATGAGGAACACACTTATTTAATCTTTACTTAACGAGGCAAGATAGTTAAAAACAAATGCTTATTTACAATGATCGCCTACCAAAAGGATATAAATTATGGCAGCCCCCGACCTGCAGGAGGCCTTTTGCCTTTTGGTAGGCGATCATTGTATATATATATATATATATATATATATATATATAGATAGGACAAAACACACATCACGACAAGGGAGACAACACAACACTACATAAAGAGAGACCGAAGACAACAACAAAGCATGGCAGCAACACATGACAACACATCATGGTAGCACCACAACATAACAACAACATGGTAGCAACACATAACATGGTACAAACATTATTGGGCACAGACAACAGCACAAAGTCAAGAAGGTAGAGACAACAATACATCACACAAAGCAGCCACAACTGTCAGTAAGAGTCCATGATTGAGTCTTTGAAAAGAAAAGATTGAGATAAAACTGTCCAGTTTGAGTGTTTGTTGCAGCTCGTTCCAGTCGCTAGCTGCAGCGAACTGAAAAGACGAGCGACCCAGGGATGTGTGTGCTTTGGGGACCTTTAACAGAATGTGACTGGCAGAACGGGTGTTGTATGTGGAGGATGAGGGCTGCAGTAGATATCTCAGATAGGGGGGAGGGAGGTCTAAGAGGTCTAAATAAGCATCAACCAGTGGGTCTTGCGATGGCATACAGAGATGACCAGTTTACAGAGGAGTATAGAGTGCAGTAATGTGTCCCAAAAGGAGCATTGGTGGCAAATCTGATGGCCGAATGGTAAAGAACATCTAGCCACTAGAGAGCACCCTTACCTGCTAATCTATTAATTACGTCTCAGTAATCTAGCATGGTTAGAATGGTCATCTGAATCAGGGTTAGTTTGGCAGCTGGGGTGAAAGAGGAGCGATTACAATAGAGAAAACCAGGTCTAGATTTAACTTTAGCCTGCAGCTTTGCTATGTGAGGACAATATCACAGTACACAAGGGTCATACACATATTTATAATATAAACAGGTTTTTTTTTTTTGGCAGAGTATTTCATTGTTTTTAAATATAGTTCAGTTTATTTTTGTTTCTTTTTTTCTTTTTGCAAGGTAATAAAATGTGGTGGTTTGTTTGTAAATGTACATCTGTAAATCTGACATTTTGCTGCATCTTTTGAACCGGTAGTAGCTCCTCTGAATGGTTTATTTTGGCTTTTTAATATAGTTTCTATAGGGCGAGTACTTTTAAAACATTATTATTTTAGGTCATTATCATTGATATGAGGCACATATATTAAAAACATCGACACGTTTTATGAATCGGTGTATAATTTGATTCATTGTAACTCCGCCTTGGTAAAAAAAAAACAATGATGGAACAATTAGACAGATTTTTCACCCGATTTAAAAATGTGAAGCATTTCCGCTCACTACCAAATATGGTGATGAGAGGAAGCCCAGTGGCCGGCATTGTGAGAAGATGACCCGAGAAGGATTTTGGCCGAAATTCTGCAAATATTCTCTTCGATGAAACATTTAATCTGAAGTTCAGTTTTCTATTTCAGAACTAGAATATGTAACAAACAGAGTGGACTACATTTCTTACTTGCTTGTTCTGCCCACTATGATTCATTTTCTCTCATTGGAAACGACTGTTCTATCTTGGGTTAGTTATAATAGTCTTTGATAAAACCGCCTTAATGCCGAAATGTAAACCGCGTTTCGTTAAACAGTCCTTTTTTTTGTACCATCCTGTATTCCGTAGTTTGTGACAGAGTTTGGATCAACTATCCACGTAAACATGGCTGATGATAGCAACATTGACGTGGAAGATGAGAACATTTTGTATGATTTACTGATAAATACGGAATGGCCACCCGAGACCGACACTCAGGTTTGTACAAAAAATGGATTCGGTTCATTGTTAATAACATATAGACGGAAATGTCAAGTTGAAGTGATTGCTCACCCTGCAAGGTTCGCTAACGTTAGCTAGTAACGGTTAGCCACGTCGCAACACATCTTCCACTCAGTCATGGCTGATAACAGGTTATGGATTGGCATTGAATCAACATTACGTGCAGTTAAATATTCAGTCACCGTAAACAAATATATGAAATAAAGGAGTTTAACTTCAGCGTTGAGGTGTATTTTGATATTTTTGTTTTTACTTTCCAAACGTTGGCTAACTAGTCTGTTGTGAATTTGTTGATGATGCTAAGTTAGCTGTCTTGACGTTACCATATTCTGTACTTTGTCCAGGGAAAATGTCTCGGCCCTAGTATCATCACACTGGTGTAAATTGGTTGGTTCCCAATCACACTGTAATTCGGGGTTTGTATAGAAAGATAAATAACAGTCTGTCACTCTCTGCCATTTGCAGTTGCGAGGCAACAAGGAGCACAGTTCATCTGTTATTGCCAAGGCTGTGACAGGTAAGACGGGATCCTCGAGACATCTTTGTCCCTCGCTGATCTGGTTTTTCATACTGATCCCTTTTTAAATTCATGTTAAGAAAATAATGATCGTATTGGAAGCAAGCCCAAGGTTGCCTCCCAAGTCACCCTATATTCCCCTAGTGCATTACGTTTGACCAGAGCCTGCTGGGTCGTTACACCTACTCGGTTTGAGAAGTGTAACTTGGTATTAAATTATGTATTTATTTTTAATTTCACCTAATTTTGACATTCTGTCATAAAGAGCACATGTTCAATTTAACACAACACATTTTTTTTTCCCATCTCAAGAGGTTAAATAAAACGAATGCTAATTTTCCATGAAGAAAAAGTGGTTGTTACAAGTGTTTTTGTGGTCGTGGAAGAAATTGATATGCTATTACTGTTATGATTTCACATTTGAATATCAGATTAGTAGAACAAGGTGCTATACCCTTTACGTTGTGTTATATGCTGTTTTATGTTAATCTACTCTGATTTCAGAGCACTCTCATCTGCGTGTTCCAGAGCGCAGAATAACTGATTCATTTCTGTACGCGAAACGCCTGTTGAATAAGACCAGTGTCAGTAAACATGGGGAAAAAACAGTTTTTAAATTGTTATCAGCAGTACAATCATATTTTGATCTACCTGCCCCAGATTTGAATAATCTACCTGCCCCTCACAGTTTTATAATCTACCTGCCCCAGATTATGCCGCTAAAATGACACCAAAAAAATATAATATGTTTTTAATGTTTCGAAAACAATAAATGGAATATTAGTAAGACATAAGTAATGTGGTATAATTAATTAAACTTTTAACCAATAAGACAGATGTTCACCTTTAAGGGTGGGAGGTTACCATGTAAAAAATACTTTGAAGTACTACTTAAGTCATTTTTCTTTGTTCTGTCTGTAAATTACTTTACTATTTATATTTCTGACAACATTTACTTCACTACATTCCTAAAGATATTTATTATTTTTACTCCATACATTTCCCCTGACACCCAAAACTACTCATTACATTTTGAATGCTTAGCAAGAACATCTCTGGTCATCCCTACTGCCTCTGATCTGGTGGACTCACTAAACAGAGAACATCCCTGGTCATCCCTACTGCCTCTGATCTGGAGGACTCACTAAACAGAGAACATCCCTGGTCATCCCTACTGCCTCTGATCTGGATGACTCACTAAACAGAGAACATCCCTGGTCATCTCTACTGCCTCTGATCTGGAGGACTCACTAAACCTAGAATATCCCTGGTCATCCCTACTGCCTCTGATCTGGAGGACTCACTAAACAGAGAACATCCCTGGTCATCCCTACTGCCTCTGATCTGGAGGACTCACTAAACAGAGAACATCCCTGGTCATCCCTACTGCCTCTGATCTGGAGGACTCACTAAACAGAGAACATCCCTGGTCCATCCCTACTGCCTCTGATCTGGAGGACTCACTAAACAGAGAACATCCCTGGTCATCCCTACTGCCTCTGATCTGGTGGACTCACTAAACAGAGAACATCCCTGGTCCATCCCTACTGCCTCTGATCTGGAGGACTCACTAAACAGAGAACATCCCTGGTCCATCCCTACTGCCTCTGATCTGGAGGACTCACTAAACAGAGAACATCCCTGGTCCTCCCTACTGCCTCTGATCTGGAGGACTCACTAAACAGAGAATATCCCTGGTCATCCCTACTGCCTCTGATCTGGAGGACTCACAAAACACAGGCTTTGTTTGTAAAGGATGTCTGAGTGTTGGAGTGTGCCCCTGGCTATTCGTAAATTAAAAAACTAAAGATGAATGATGCCCTCTGGTTAGCTTTATTATCAGGAATTTGAAATGATTTATACTTTTACTTTTAATACATACGTTTATTTCATAAATTAAATTTACAATTGATACTTAAGTACATTTAATACCAAATACCTTTTTAGACTTTTACTCAAGTAGTATTTTACTGGGTGAGTTTGACTTGAGTCATTTTCTATTAATTTATCTTTACTTTTACTGAAGTATGACAATTGGGTCCTTTTTCCACCACTGGAGGTTACCGTGGTAACACGATTGGAGTCATGTTTGTGCCTGTGAGATGGAGTCTGACTAGTAAACACGTTGTCTTCTCTTCTCTAGCAGGTGAAATTAAAAACGTAGAAAAACGACCTGGCTTGTGGAACAAAACAATGAGAACGGAAACACAAGGACAAAGTCTCACTAAAGTAGACTTTCGTTTTCAAGTAAATGACACAATATTTTATTACTGTGCACAGCACTTATTAAAACAAATCTTTCACTCAGCTCTTCAGGTGCACACAGCCCCCAGCCAGGCAGTGTTGAGGTGGGAAAGGCTAGATAGGATTCCTAGTTCTTTGACTTTGTTCGATTTAATTGACCAACTATGAAACAAAACAGGCAGAAAAACTTTGAAGACAGCTGCTACGGCATTTATTTAACTATAAATGTGATCATACTTGACTTTTTAGTCACAAATGCGATTGAAATGTTGGCACTGTGGAGCCCACCAACATGGCTGGTGAAATACACATCTTACCTGCCAATGTCAAAATCTACCTGCACCAACGCTCTGGATAACAGTACAAACAGCCTAACCAGCTCCGCTGAAGTAATGTGGTCAGATTGAGGTGTTCTATAATTTGTGTCTGGAAGTAGCTGGGAACCTGACAGCCGTTGTGAACGCTCAGATCAAACCTACTCCTCTGCCAGAGGGTCCAGTGAGTGGTCAGAGAGCGAAACACTTTGAATTGACCAACGCCCAGAGCTCACTCGGAGCTGCACACTCTAGGTGTACTCTGGCACTCCAGAGGGAATTTACCAACACATCCGTCATTTGGAAGTTCTGCAAAGTTCCATTGTTAATCCAACAGCTGCATTACTTGGTGTAGTTACTAAAACAGCTGGACGTCTTGATTGGCAGTAGATATTTCTGTACTTATTTACAGATTTGAATAGCACAGAAGTAGAAAAAGGTGTCATGCCCTTTTTTAAAACTGTTTCTGTAATTATTTATAGTTAGTCTGTTGTATTTGCAGTGAATGGAAGTTAGAAGTGATGTCACAATGTTTTTTTTTTTTTTTAGAATGTTGAAATAAGTCACATTTTAAAGGGAATGAAGGAGGACAAAAATGAATAGTTAAATCATGAATATATATTATATAGTCTGCGCATTTTAACATTTTAGTGGTATTTCTAGCTAAAAACAGTAAGAGGAATATGAAGTATGATAAAGATTTCAAGTCAGAACATTTGTTTTCGCCAGTCCCTCTTAAAATGACTATACCAAATAAAGTAACAGGGTTGCCGATTAAAAAAAAAAAAAAAATATATATATATATATATATATATATATTCTTAAATCTGCCATCAATCCCCTTGTGACAAGGGGAAAGGATTTCTGTTTGCAACAGGAAGTGGCATTTGAATGCAAACTTTTTTTTCAAATTGTTAAAACCTTACTTTGCTGTCTTATCTATGGTTGATGTGTTAAGCTCGACCCACTCAGTTTAACACCAGAACAGAGTTCAGAGTAGAACCGGCTTCCCTGCTTTTACTCTGGTTTGACACTGAACAAAAATATAAACGCAACCATTTCAAAGATTTTACTGAGGTTCACATGAGGAAATCAGTCCATTTTAAATTAATAATTTAGGCACAAATCTATGGATTTCACATGACTGGGAATACAGATATGCATCTATGCCCAAAACTGTTAACTGCCTATTTGTGATCTTAAAAAAAAGTTAATGTTTTAAATATGTCTAGCCGCCCGGGGTGGTAATCTAGCGGGCTCGCTGCCCGGGGTGGTAATCTAGCGGGCTCGCTGCCCGGGGTGGTAATCTAGCGGGCTCGCCGCCCGGAGTGGTAATCTAGCGGGCTCGCCGCCAGGGGTGGTAATCTAGCGGGCTCGCCGCCAGGGGTGGTGATCTAGCGGGCTCGCCGCCAGGGGTGGTAATCTAGCGGGCTCGCCGCCCGGAGTGGTAATCTAGCGGGCTCGCCGCCCGGGGTGGTAATCTAGCGGGCTCGCCGCCCGGGGTGGTAATCTAGCGGGCTCGCCGCCCGGAGTGGTAATCTAGCGGGCTCGCCGCCCGGGGTGGTAATCTAGCGGGCTAGCCGCCCGGAGTGGTAATCTAACGGGTTAGCCGCCCGGAGTGGTAATCTAGCGGGTTAGCCGCCCGGGGTGGTAATCTAGCGGGCTCGCCGCCCGGGGTGGTAATCTAGCGGGCTCGCCGCCAGGGGTGGTAATCTAACGGGCTCGCCGCCCGGAGTGGTAATCTAACGGGCTCGCCGCCCGGAGTGGTAATCTAGCGGGTTAGCCGCCCGGGGTGGTAATCTAGCGGGTTAGCCGCCCGGGGTGGTAATCTAGCGGGTTAGCCGCCCGGGGTGGTAATCTAGCGGGTTAGCCGTCCGGGGTGGTAATCTAGCGGGTTAGCCGCCCGGGGTGGTAATCTAGCGGGTTAGCCGCCCGGGGTGGTAATCTAGCGGGTTAGCCGCCCGGGGTGGTAATCTAGCGGGTTAGCCGCCCGGGGTGGTAATCTAGCGGGTTAGCCGCCCGGGGTGGTAATCTAGCGGGTTAGCCGCCCGGGGTGGTAATCTAGCGGGTTAGCCGCCCGGGGTGGTAATCTAGCGGGTTAGCCGCCCGGGGTGGTAATCTAGCGGGTTAGCCGCCCGGGTTTAAACTTGAAGTTGGAAAGAGGAGATGTACAACGTTTAATGGACTAAGTGAGCTGCTTATCATCATGAATAAACACCAGAGGTGTGGACTCGAGTCACATGACTTGGTCCCACCTCTGGGAAACACTACCGCTATTAGGAGAGGTTCATCTGCAATGGAAATAAAGTTAAATAAATAAATGAATGAAGGCCTATTTAATTAATTCTGACGGGGTTGGCGCGACGCCCCTACGGGGCTCCATTTCGGTAGTAACTGAACATTTACCTATGTGCTGGAACACACTAGAACTTCAACATGTATGATCCTAGCCACTCCTCACCGTGTCTTCTCCGTGTCTGTTGTAGGACCTTTTAGGTTCATCCTGCATTACCTGTGGTACAGGTAAGCTCTTTATATTACTCACATCGAAACGCATCAACTATTTCATTACTATTTACCCCTGTAGCCTGAAACTCTTTCCAGCTTCGTAAAACTGTATATCGTTTTTTGTCAAATTGACTTTACTAATGTTTATGCTGTTGTGTTGGTCCTCTTGTTGTGGTTTGTAACAGCTGACTGATTTATCTGTGATCTTGAACCAGTCCCTCTAGCTCCTCTCTACCTCCCGGCCTGGTCCGACTGGCCAACAAGCAGATCAACTGGCAACTGGTGCTAGCAAGGTATATAGTACAGTACACACGCAGGCACCACTCCGGGCCCTTCATACATTCATATGAATTCAACCTCTGACCTTTGTTTATGTTTATTTGACCTTTTATTTTGACCTCGACGGCCATTGAGACCCAAGTTTTTGTTTTTACAAGGGAGCCATCAGGGTTAATTTAGCCAGATTTAGTTTGTCTTATAATTTAAATAATTATTTTTTATTTTTGCCTTTATTTAACTAGGCAAGTCCGTTAAGAACACATTCTTAGTTACAGTGACGGCCTAGGAACAGTGGGTTAACTGGCCTAGGAACAGTGGAACAGTGGGTTAACTGCCTTGTTCAGGGGCTGAACGACAGATTTTTTACTACCTTGTCTGCTCGTTGATTCGATCTTAGACCTTTCGGTGACTAGTCCAACGCTCTAAACCACTAGGCTACCTGCCGCCCCAGGTAGCCTAGTGGTTAGAAGGGGTTAGAAGTCCTAAATCTCTCTCCTCTCACTCTCTCTCTCCAGTAATGGGAAGTTGCTGGCTGTGGTTCAGGACCAGTGTGTGGAGATCAGGTAATGATGTGAGAGAGTCCGTTCTACACTTTCTACATTTGAGTAATTTTAGTTTATCAGATGTTCTGTCTACTCAGTAGAAACCCTCCCAGTCAGCAGGGTGCTGTGTATAACTATCCGTAATACACAGAGATCCATTTGACCTTTTTAAGGTGACATGCAGAACGTTTGTGTATATTCTATTCTCCGTGTTTTTTTCCCCCCACCAGGTCTGCGAGGGATGACTTTGGCTCCGTCATTGGGAAGTGTCAGGGTAAGTATCTTCTAAATCAAAGAGGAATACGTGACGCTACGAAACACTTATCAACACTTTGGTTCCTACCCTGTCACAATAACTCCTCCCTGGCATTTTCATTTGTTGTCATGTGAAACTACACTGTATTCAAAGTGCCCACTGTTATATTCTAACTATCAAATTAGAATAATCCTTCTACCTCCATGATTCCAATAGTTCACCAAAGTGTTTTGCTCTAAATTGTTTATTTATTATATTGATTTAAAAAAATCATATCACAATTGCAACATTTGGTTCCAACATAAGGTCTAGATTGTTTTTATCGTGCAGTATGGAAATGATCTGAAATGAGTGCAAACAAATTATTTTTGGTTGAACACTATATAAACCAATCAGAATGGAGAAAGACCCCATTGAAATCACTTAGAATGTATGTGTTGCCACCCCGGGATCACTCACTACTCATAGAGCACCCTGGGATCACTCACTACTCATAGAGCACCCTGGGATCACTCACTACTCATAGAGCACCCTGGGATCACTCACTACTCATAGAGCACCCTGGGATCACTCACTACTCATAGAGCACCCTGGGATCACTCACTACTCATAGAGCACACGGTGAACCTTAATCATGAAATACTGTCGAATAAGAGAGAATAGAGTGATATGATAATTGCCATCATCACTGTTTTTGACATAGTGATTCACTGCACATTGGATGTTGTGTATCTGATGATTCTGACTAAGTGAAGTTCTGTATGTTCCGTCTTACTAAGCCACGCCCCTTTGTAATGTGAGCGGGTCAAAGACGCCACCCATCCCGTCTCTCCCAGGTTTTTATTGGCTCAATCCGCGTTGCTCTTGTAGTGTGAGATGGTAAGGTGATCAGCATTAGCCAATGAGAGCAGTGTTTTCCACTTCATACTTTTAATTTGAAAGTTGTAAATTGGCTAGTCCGTTGAGCCCTCTCCCACTAGGATGAACGATATGCATCTCCTACTGATCTATTGGTAGGACAGGCGCCTGTCTGTCACAAAGCCAGCGACTACAAGGAAACGCAGTCTGCTGTCTGTCCTGCCTCCTGGTACAAATTGTGTGCGCTGTATTGGGTTGGTCTAATTTCTCTACACAGAGGAGCCTGGGGAGAGAGCGTGATTTTGGTGGAAATCCTCTTCGCCTAATTATTGATTTCTGCCCCCATTTTTCTTTGGCGTGTTTCACATAGCCAGCCACGCCGATTAGCGGCTCATAGTCGACTATTTACTGAGCTTTGACAACTAAACAGCAAGTGTTGACTAGTTTATACAGTGTGTTCAGAAAGTATTCAGACCCATTCACTTTTTCCAAATGTTGATACATTACATTTCTAACATGGATACAAAAAACATGTATCTCATCAGTCTACACACAATACCCCGTAATGACATCACGATACCCCGTAATGACATCACGATACCCCATAATGACATCACAATACCCCGTAATGACATCACGATACCCCGTAATGACATCACGATACCCCGTAATGACATCACAATACCCCGTAATGACATCACGATACCCCATAATGACATCACAATACCCCGTAATGACATCACGATACCCCGTAATGACATCACGGTACCCCGTAATGACATCACGATACCCCGTAATGACATCACGATACCCCGTAATGACATCACGATACCCCGTAATGACATCACGATACCCCGTAATGACATCACGATACCCCGTAATGACAAAGCGAAAACAATTATTATTCTTTTTTTTTTCAAATGTATTTAAAAATATAAACCATATTTACATAAGTATTCAGACCCTTTACTATGAGACTCAAAATGTAGATCAGGTGCATCCTGTTTCCATTGATCATATACGTCTCTGAATGTCCTTGAGTGGCCCAGCCAGAGCCCCGACTTGAACCCAATCAAACATCTCTGGAGAGACCTGAAAATAGCTGTGCAGCGACGCTCCCCATCCAACCTGACAGAGCTTGAGAGGATCTGCAGAGAAGAATGGGAGAAACTTCCCAAATACAGGTGTGCCAAGCTTGTAGCGTCAATACCCAAGAAGACTCAAGGCTGCCAAAAGGTGCTTCAACAAAGTACTGAGTAAAGGGTCTGAATTCTGAAGTAAATGTCATATTTCAGATTTTTTAAATTTTTTAATTCGCCAAACATTACAAAAACAAGTTTTAGCTTTGTCATTATGAGGTATTGTGATGTCATTACGGGGTATTGTGATGTCATTACGGGGTATTGTGATGTCATTACGGGGTATTGTGATGTCATTATGAGGTATTGTGATGTCATTATGAGGTATTGTGATGTCGATAAAGAAAATAATTTAATACATTTTGGAAGAAACGCTGTAACGTAACAAAGTGGAAACAGTGTCTGAATACTTCCTGAAGGCCCCTGGTGTCTGACTGACTGAATAAAGTCCATTTCCTATTCCCCTTTTGTCATGGCTATATTTCCACGCTATCGCATCAGGGCAATTAAACCAAAAGGATTTCCTCGGTTTAATTTCCTAGGATGTCGGGGCTTGCCAGACTGTGACGCTAAAGAGAGTGACAACGGTCCTCGTCAGTCAGTGTAGCCTAACCAATCACGTTGGTGAGAGCGAGACATTCATTAGTCTGCCTAATTTACGTAGGCGTTGGCTGATGGACCAAGACTTCATGGTGATCATCTACAGAGGAAGGAGGAAAACC
Source organism: Oncorhynchus clarkii lewisi (assembly GCF_045791955.1). NCBI lineage: Eukaryota > Metazoa > Chordata > Actinopteri > Salmoniformes > Salmonidae > Oncorhynchus > Oncorhynchus clarkii. The sequence goes on from NC_092150.1 coordinate 92,187,943, forward strand.
TTCGATGAAGATGGTGAATCATCACTGCAGGAACAATCTGTAGTGTGAAGAGCTTTATTCTGGTCCAGATATTATCGTTCGGGTCCCTCGGGGGCATCCCCTCGAATTTTTAAACAATATTCAGAAATGCGTTAACCTTTAGTAGGGACTGACTGTCTGAGTTAATCATCAGACATGAATGGAATTCATTAGTGATGCGTATTTCCTGCCGCTTTCTGACGAGGGAACCAGAACGCACATCTGCGTGTGTCTGGGGTGCGCTCATCTGCCCGCTCTGTTTTGCCGTTAGAAGGGACGCTAATCTTCTGGTAGATGGGAAGTCTTAAACCCCCCCCCCCCCCCCCCCAAAAAAAGACTTCTCAATTAAATGTTAACTGGAAAGTAGACTATACCTACCTGGCAGAATGATATGATTTGTTTTGGTCCAGTTGGGTATTTGTTTTTATGGAAACTACCATAGCATGCACTTCATATACACTGCAATACAGCAGCCTCTTGCTAGGTTGAATTAAATGGTAAAATGCCCCCCACCCCCCCCCAGGCCTGACTTCTTCTGTTTGGCTGGCCACTCTATGTAGTGGAAAACACTCAGAGAGAAGACAGGTTAAATGAAGAAGCCAGGGAGGTGATGTCGTTGTGTAGTATTATAGGTATATATTGTAGTATTATTTATTTATATATATATATATATATTATAGTATTTTCATTTCTTCTATGCCATTACATTATCGTTTAGAGTCTGTTATGCTTCCCTGGCCAGTTCTAAAAACCTACAGGAATAACGGTTGTTTTAATGTGAGGCGACGTTACCATGGCTGTTCTCCCTCCACACGGTAACCGAGTGATGCTGCTTTGAACTCCAATATGCTTCCTTTTCCTGTTTCTAACCACACACACACAACACAACACAACACCACACCACACCACACAACACCACACCACACACACCACACCACACACACCACACACTAAACTCCAACATGCTTCCTTTTCCTGTTTCTAACCACACACCACACACACACACACCACATAACACACACCACACCACACACACCACACCACACACACACCACACCCCAATATGCTTCCTTTTCATGTTTCTAACCACACACACACACCCCCACACACACACACCAATATGCTTCCTTTTCCTGTTTCTAACCACACACACAACACATACACACACACACACACACACACCAATATGCTTCCTTTTCCTGTTTCTAACCACACACACACACACACACACACACACCACACACGCACTGTAAACTCCAATGTGCTGCCATATCAGAGTCGACTGGAAGTGATTTTTGTTGTCCTTACTCAAACTAATAGTCACTGTGACTCTTAAGTGGGAACAGATTTGAGTTGCATCAGCTGGAAAATTGACTAAGTACATTGAACTTTAAGCTCATTGTTAATTAAATGCACAACTTATTAGGCGGCTTAAACTCTAAACAGATGGAAATAAATTGTTCGTATTAAGTTGATTGAACTGTGAATATACATTTTCTAACTCCGATGTTTGTTTGTTACATAAACCTCTCAATATCAATATTTTCTTAACTTAAACTTTTTTTTGGTGCAATGAAGCGTTTTTCTTTGTGTTTCCCAACGTCAAAGAACGCATTTAATCTGTTTTCTAACACTACAACTTAATGAAGAAATCACTGTGTCACATTGACATTTTTTTAAATTAACAATAGCTGAACAGAGAATTCAGTAGGGAAAGTTAATGCTCCTCTATCGGTCTTGTTCAAAGCCTTTTCAGTAGGGAAAGTTAATGCTCCTATCGGTCTTGTTCAAAGCCTTTTCAGTAGGGAAAGTTAATGCTCCTCTATCGGTCTTGTTCAAAGCCTTTTCAGTAGGGAAAGTTAATGCCCCTATCGGTCTTGTTCAAAGCCTTTTCAGTAGGGAAAGTTAATGCCCCTATCGGTCTTGTTCAAAGCCTTTTCAGTAGGGAAAGTTAATGCTCCTCTATCGGTCTTGTTCAAAGCCTTTTCAGTAGGGAAAGTTAATGCTCCTCTATCGGTCTTGTTCAAAGCCTTTTCAGTAGGGAAAGTTAATGCTCCTCTATCGGTCTTGTTCAAAGCCTTTTCAGTAGGGAAAGTTAATGCTCCTATCGGTCTTGTTCAAAGCCTTTTCAGTAGTTTCAGGACTGGCATCGTGTAGAAAGTTGCCCGACCGACAGACCAGTTTAACTACACTGACGATTACAATTATTATGTTTTTTTATTGTAACTTTTATTTTTTACCCGTGGTTGTTTATCGCCCTTCGTTGAATGTTCTAGACGGAAGTCCCCCCTGAATAAAAGGGTCTGCTAAATGATCAAACTTAAAGTTTTAAAAAATGTAGTTGCAAAGCATGCTGGGTATTACACTAATCACTTCTCAATTTTTCTGGTTGCTTAAATTCTAATCGTTTTCTTATTTCAGTATGTGACATATCAAGAGTATAGAGAATCATTATACAGTCTAAACTGCCGTGAAAATCTATTTTCCATCACCAAAAATATTGTATTTTCAGCTGTTTTGAAACTGGTGTAGAAAACCGGAAGAAAGACGCAAAGACCAAACATAAGAACGGGAAGCGTAGAAATAACCTACGTAAAAAAGTTAGCTTTTTTTTTGTTGAATTTTACCCCTTTTTCTCCCCAATTTCGTGGTATCCAATTGTTGTAGTAGCTACTATCTTGTCTCATCGCTACAACTCCCGTACGGGCTCGGGAGAGACGGAGGTTGAAAGTCATGCGTCCTCCGATACACAACCCAACCAAGCCGCACTGCTTCTTAACACAGCGCGCATCCAACCCGGAAGCCAGCTGCACCAATGTGTCGGAGGAAACACCGTGCACCTGGCGACCTCCCGGTCGCAGCCGTTTACGACAGAGCCTGGACGCGAACCCAGGGAGGGACACAGCTGGCGCTGCAGTACAGCGCCCTTAACCACTGCGCCACCCGGGAGGCTTTAGTTTGCTTTTTAATGAGAGTGACTGATCTATAACATTTCTATGTGAATTTGGTCAGGTCGCTCCAAAACAATGGTACGTACTGCAGCTGTAGACATTTTAGTACCTCGTTGTCCTGACCAGATCATGACTATATCATCTGGGTAAATATCTGTAGACATTTTAGTACCTCGTTGTCCTGACCAGATCATGACTATATCATCTGGGTAAATATCTGTAAACATTTTAGTACCTCGTTGTCCTGACCAGATCATGACTATATCATCTGGGTAAATATCTGTAAACATTTTAGTACCTCGTTGTCCTGACCAGATCATGACTATATCATCTGGGTAAATATCTGTAAACATTTTAGTACCTCGTTGTCCTGACCAGATCATGACTATATCATCTGGGTAAATATCTGTAAACATTTTAGTACCTCGTTGTCCTGACCAGATCATGACTATATCATCTGGGTAAATATCTGTAAACATTTTAGTACCTCGTTGTCCTGACCAGATCATGACTATATCATCTGGGTAAATATCTGTAAACATTTTAGTACCTCGTTGTCCTGACCAGATCATGACTATATCATCTGGGTAAATATCTGTAAACATTTTAGTACCTCGTTGTCCTGACCAGATCATGACTATATCATCTGGGTAAATATCTGTAAACATTTTAGTACCTCGTTGTCCTGACCAGATCATGACTATATCATCTGGGTAAATATCTGTAAACATTTTAGTACCTCGTTGTCCTGACCAGATCATGACTATATCATCTGGGTAAATATCTGTAAACATTTTAGTACCTCGTTGTCCTGACCAGATCATGACTATATCATCTGGGTAAATATCTGTAAACATTTTAGTACCTCGTTGTCCTGACCAGATCATGACTATATCATCTGGGTAAATATCTGTAAACATTTTAGTACCTCGTTGTCCTGACCAGATCATGACTATATCATCTGGGTAAATATCTGTAAACATTTTAGTACCTCGTTGTCCTGACCAGATCATGACTATATCATCTGGGTAAATATCTGTAAACATTTTAGTACCTCGTTGTCCTGACCAGATCATGACTATATCATCTGGGTAAATATCTGTAAACATTTTAGTACCTCGTTGTCCTGACCAGATCATGACTATATCATCTGGGTAAATATCTGTAAACATTTTAGTACCTCGTTGTCCTGACCAGATCATGACTATATCATCTGGGTAAATATCTGTAAACATTTTAGTACCTCGTTGTCCTGACCAGATCATGACTATATCATCTGGGTAAATATCTGTAAACATTTTAGTACCTCGTTGTCCTGACCAGATCATGACTATATCATCTGGGTAAATATCTGTAAACATTTTAGTACCTCGTTGTCCTGACCAGATCATGACTATATCATCTGGGTAAATATCTGTAAACATTTTAGTACCTCGTTGTCCTGACCAGATCATGACTATATCATCTGGGTAAATATCTGTAAACATTTTAGTACCTCGTTGTCCTGACCAGATCATGACTATATCATCTGGGTAAATATCATGCGAATTACTGCCTGTCTCATGGTTAATTGATCGGCTAATTAACATAAACACGTTTATTATCTCCAATCTTTGAAGCATTTAGAACAGTCTAAATCCATGTTAATATAGCCTCCAGCATCCCAATAAATCCCTTATTGATTTTAGGCAGGCGTAAAGAAACACGATATGAAGAGAGTGTATTTCAGAGCATACAGTAGGTGAACTCCGTCTGTTACCAGGCTACGCTCCTTAGGCTGTAGTTCATTTAGCAGACAAGGTATGCTCAAGTCCTGTGCCATTTCTATTATTTTTTAAATATTATATGATTTAGAGTAAGACAACTATAATTTGAATTTGGCTGAATAAGATGTAAAGGATATTTCTCCTGTTCTGGAAGGAGTGTCAGAGGGATAATTTGGAACAGGTCCTGTCCACTAGATTTACATTTAGTTGGGCACTTTTTGTTTGTGAATGACACAAACCTCATCGTGTTTTACATGAGCTACTGTAGGATATTCATATGGGAAAAGTAGCTGCAGAACTGTGTGAGTGATATGGTGTGTGTCATAATGTGTGTGTGAGTGATATGGTGTGTGTAAAAACGTGTGTGTGTGTGTGATATGGTGTGTGTGTGTGTGTGAGTGATATGGTGTGTGTAAAAACGTGTGTGTGTGTGAGTGATATGGTGTGTGTGAGTGGTATGGTGTGTGTAATAATGTGTGTGTGAGTGATATGGTGTGTGTAAAAACGTGTGTGTGTGAGTGATATGGTGTGTGTGTGTGTGTGTGTGTGTGTGTGTGTGTGAGTGATATGGTGTGTGTAAAAACGTGTGTGTGTGTGAGTGATATGGTGTGTGTGAGTGATATGGTGTGTGTAATAATGTGTGTGTAAGTGATATGGTGTGTGTAAAAACGTGTGTGTGTGTGAGTGATATGGTGTGTGTGAGTGATATGGTGTGTGTAATAATGTGTGTGTGTGTGTTACAGTGCCGAAGGACCCCAGTCCCCAGTGGCGGAGGGTGGTGTGGTCCCATGACTGTGCCCTGCTGGCGTACGCCGACAGTACCGGTACCGTGCGCGTCTTCGACCTCATGGGCAGCGAACTGTTCGTCATCCCCCCGGTAACCACATAAACACACTCATACATACGCACATATATACACACAAAGGGCTGGTGTTCTGGTGAGAAGTCAGACTCTGGGCTGTACGCCCCCCATGCTCCTCTCTCTCCTCTCTTTCCCCCCCATGCTCCTCTCTCTCCTCTCTTTCCCCCCCATGCTCCTCTCTCTCCTCTCTTTCCCCCCCATGCTCCTCTCTCTCCTCTCTTTCCCCCCCATGCTCCTCTCTCTCCTCTCTTTCCCCCCCGGTCTCTCTCTCTCTCCTCTCTTTCCCCCCCGGTCTCTCTCTCTCCTCTTCCTCCCCCCGGTCTCTCTCTCTCTCCTCTTCCTCCCCCCGGTCTCTCTCTCTCTCCTCTTCCTCCCCCCGGTCTCTCTCTCTCTCCTCTTCCTCCCCCCTCGGTCTCTCTCTCTCTCCTCTTCCTCCCCCCTCGGTCTCTCTCTCTCTCCTCTTCCTCCCCCCTCGGTCTCTCTCCTCTTCCTCCCCCCTCGGTCTCTCTCTCCTCTTAACCCCCCCCGGTCTCTCTCTCTCCTCTTTCCCTGATAGTGTTATTTATGTATCGATATTTCAAAGTATTTGATCTTCGTGATCTTTGTTGTCTTGATAAGTAGTAAAATCCTCATCGTTTATCAGATGGTATAAATCAATAAGACGATGTAAGAGCAGGTTAAATTGATCCCCTGTCTCTCTAACTCCTCCTTAGATGGCCAGTTTCCCGGGTGATTTCAGCTACGCCGCAGCAGGCCTGATCTTCCTGGAGTACACGGCCAGTGCTCAGTGGTCGGCTGAGCTGCTCGTCATCACATACGGGGGCGGGCTCAAGAGCTACCTCGTCAGGTATTGGCTCATTGTCATCTTAACCCCTCTGCTTGAGCTTTCCGTGTGTGTGTGTGTGTGTGTGTGTGTGTGTGTGTGTGTGTGTGTGTGTGTGTGTGTGTGTGTGTGTGTAAACTCTGAGGTGAGTGGCTTGTCTGTTCCATTACCAGACCGTCTGCTGTCTAATCCTTGTTCAAACACAGACCGTGTGTGTGTGTGTTTGGCTGTGTGTGTGTGTGTTTGGCTGTGTGTGTGTGTTTGGCTGTGTGTGTGTGTGTTTGGCTGTGTGTGTGTGTTTGGCTGTGTGTGTGTGTGTTTGGCTGTGTGTGTGTTTGGCTGTGTGTGTGTGTGTGTGTGTTTGGCTGTGTGTGTGTGTGTGTGTGTGTTTGGCTGTGTGTGTGTGTGTGTGTGTTTGGCTGTGTGTGTGTGTGTGTGTTTGGCTGTGTGTGTGTGTTTGGCTGTGTGTGTGTGTGTTTGGCTGTGTGTGTGTGTGTGTGTTTGGCTGTGTGTGTGTGTTTGGCTGTGTGTGTGTGTGTGTGTGTTTGGCTGTGTCTGTGGACTAATTAACTGTTCGCTGGGTTTCAAACGGGAATTGATAAATCTTGTGAGTGTCCATGCATGTTAATGTCCGGAAGATTCTCACGATTAATATCCATGAAATTGTTCTCAGTAGAAATATCCGCCGTTGTAGCCAAACATTAGTCTCAACGATATGGACTGTTTGAATCAATCCATCACATTTATCTATAAAGCCCTTTTTATATCAGCAAAGTGCTGTACAGAAACCCCAAGCAGCAAGCAATGCAGGTGTAGAAGCTCTACTGTACTGGGGGTCACAAAGTGCTGTACAGAAACCCAGCCTGAAACCCCAAGCAGCAAGCAATGCAGGTGTAGAAGCACGGTGGCTAGGAAAAACTCCCTAGAAAGGCCAAAACCTAGGAAGACACCTAGAGAGGATCCAGGCTCTGAGGGGTGACCAGTCCTCTACTGGGTAGAGAGGAACCAGGCTCTGAGGGGTGACCAGTCCTCTACTGGGTAGAGAGGAACCAGGCTCTGAGGGGTGACCAGTCCTCTTCTGGCTGTACTGGGTAGAGAGGAACCAGGCTCTGAGGGGTGGCCAGTCCTCTTCTGGATGTACCGGGTAGAGAGGAACGAGGCTCTGAGGGGTGGTCAGTCCTCTACTGGCTGTACTGGGTAGACCAGAGGAACCAGGGTCTGAGGGTTGGCCAGTCCTCTTCTCGCTGTACTGGGTAGACCAGAGGAACCAGGCTCTGAGGGGTGACCAGTCCTCTACTCGGACTGGGCCAACCAGGCTGGATATAACCCCAACTACTTTGCCAAAGTATAGCCCCCACACCACTAGAGAGATATCAACAGACCACCAACTTACTACCCTGAGACCAGGCTGAGTATAGCCCCCACACCACTAGAGAGATATCTTCAACCACCAACTTACCATCCTGAGACCAGGCTGAGTACATCCCCCACACCACTAGAGAGATATCTTCAACCACCAACTTACCATCCTGAGACAAGGCTGAGTATAGCCCACGAAGATCTAAACCACCGAAACGAGCCAGAGGATAGGAATAGATGGAAGAGCACCAGTAAGCCAATGACTCAACCCCCAGAATTGGGTCAGAGGCAGATAATCCCAGTGGAGAGAGTATAGGCTGAGTATAGCCCACGAAGATCTCATCCACCCCACGAGCCCGATGTGGCGCAGAACCGGACAGGAAGATCACGTCAGTGACTCAACCCACTCATGTTGAGTATAGTGAAATAAGCCTGCCAGGAGACGACTCACCCCTCGTAGGGACGGCGTGATGATTAAACCCTGGCAGGAGACGACTCACCCCTCGTAGGGACGGTGTGGTAATTAAACCCTGGCAGGAGACGACTCACCCCTCGTAGGGACGGCGTAGTAATTAAACCCTGGCAGGAGACGACTCGCCCCTCGTAGAGATGGCGTGGTGATTAAACCCTGGCAGGAGACGACTCACCCCTCGTAGAGATGGCGTGGTGATTAAACCCTGGCAGGAGACGACTCACCCCTCGTAGAGATGGCGTGGTGATTAAACCCTGGCAGGAGACGACTCACCCCTCGTAGGAACGGCATAGTAATTAAACCCTGGCAGGAGACGACTCACCCCTCGTAGGGACGGCGTGGTAATTAAACCCTGGCAGGAGACGACTCACCCCTCGTAGGGACGGCATAGTAATTAAACCCTGGCAGGAGACGACTCACCCCTCGTAGGGACGGCGTGGTGATTAAACCCTGGCAGGAGACGACTCACCCCTCGTAGGGACGGCGTAGTAATTAAACCCTGGCAGGAGACGACTCACCCCTCGTAGGGACGGCATAGTAATTAAACCCTGGCAGGAGACGACTCACCCCTCGTAGGGACGCCGTGGTAATTAAACCCTGGCAGGAGACGACTCACAACTCGTAGGGACGGCATGGTAATTAAACCCTGGCAGGAGACGACTCACCCCTCGTAGGGACGGCGTGGTAATTAAACCCTGGCAGGAGACGACTCGCCCCTCGTAGGGACGGTGTGGTAATTAAACCCTGGCAGGAGACGACTCACCCCTCGTAGAGATGGCGTGGTGATTAAACCCTGGCAGGAGACGACTCACCCCTCGTAGGGACGGCGTGATGATTAAACCCTGGCAGGAGACGACTCACCCCTCGTAGGGACGGCGTGGTAATTAAACCCTGGCAGGAGACGACTCACCCCTCTTAGAGATTGCGTGGTGATTAAACCCTGGCAGGAGACGACTCACCCCTCGTAGGGACGGCATGGTAATTAAACCCTGGCAGGAGACGACTCACCCCTCGTAGAGATGGCGTGGTGATTAAACCCTGGCAGGAGACAACTCACCCCTCGTAGGGACGGCATGGTAATTAAACCCTGGCAGGAGACGACTCACCCCTCGTAGGGACGGCGTGGTAATTAAACCCTGCCAGGAGACGACTCACCCCTCGTAGGTACGGCTTATACTGTGTTACGAGTTTAAAATTGATTAAATGTAGATGTTGTGTCCCTGATCTGCACACAATACCCCCGAATGTCAAAGTGGAATTATGTTTTTAGACATTTCTTCAAATTTAATAGAAAGTGTAAATCTGAAATATCTTGAGTCAATAAGTATTCGACACCTTTGTTATGACAAGCCAGTAAAAATGTGTAAAAATGTGCTTAACAAAGTCACGTAATAACTTGTATGGACTCTCTGTGTGCAATAATAAGTGTTTAACATGATTTGTGAATGACTACCTCATCTCTGTACCCTACACAAACAATTATCTGTCAGGTCCCTCAGTAGAGCAGTGAATTTCACAACACAGATTCAACCACAAAGACCAGGGAGGTTTTCCAATGTCTCACTGAGAAGGGCACCAACTGGTAGATGGATAAAAACATTAAAATAAAAGCAGACATTAAATATCCCTTTAAACATTAAGTTAATTACACGTTGGATGGTGTATCAATACACCCAGTCACTACAAAGATACAGGCGTCCTTCCTAACTCAGTTGCCGGAGAGGAAGGAAACCGCTCAGGGATTTAACCATGAGGCCAATGATAACTTTAAAACAGTAACAGAGTTTAATGGCTGTTATAGGAGAAAACTGAGGATGGATCAACTACATTGTAGTTACTCCACGATACTAAACTAATTGACTAAGTGAAAAGAAGGAAGCCTGTAAAGAATACAATATCCCACAACTTGCATCCTGTTTGAAAATATATGGCAAGACCTGAAAATGGCTGTCTAGCAATGATCAACAACCAACTTGACAGAGCTTGAAGAATTTTGAAAACGATGTGCAAATATTGTATAATCCAGTTGTGTAAAGATTTTAGAGACTTACCCAGAACGACTCACAGCTCTTTGACTTACCCAGGAAGACTCGCAGCTCTTTGACTTACCCAGGAAGACTCACAGCTCTTAGACTTACCCAGGAAGACTCGCAGCTCTTTGACTTACCCAGGAAGACTCACAGCTCTTAGACTTACCCAGGAAGACTCGCAGCTCTTTGACTTACCCAGGAAGACTCACAGCTCTTTGACTTACCCAGGAAGACTCGCAGCTCTTAGACTTACCCAGGAAGACTCGCAGCTCTTTGACTTACCCAGGAAGACTCACAACTCTTAGAGACTTACCCAGAAAGACTCGCAGCTCTTAGACTTACCCAGGAAGACTCACGACTGTAATCGCTGCCAAAGGTGTTTCTACAAAGTACTGACTCTGGTGTGAATACTGAGGTAAATGTATGCTGTTTCCTCTACACTCACTACTGGGGAGACTATTGATGCTGCTGCCTCTACACTCACTACTGGGGAGACTATTGATGCTGCTGCCTCTACACTCACTACTGGGGAGACTATTGATGCTGCTGCCTCTACACTCACTACTGGGGAGACTATTGATGCTGCTGCCTCTACACTCACTACTGGGGAGACTATTGATGCTGCTGCCTCTACACTCACTACTGGGGAGACTATTGATGCTGCTTCCTCTACACTCACTACTGGGGAGACTATTGATGCTGCTTCCTCTACACTCACTACTGGGGAGACTATTGATGCTGCTGCCTCTACACTCACTACTGGGGAGACTATTGATGCTGCTGCCTCTACACTCACTACTGGGGAGACTATTGATGCTGCTGCCTCTACACTCACTACTGGGGAGACTATTGATGCTGCTTCCTCTACACTCACTACTGGGGAGACTATTGATGCTGCTTCCTCTACACTCACTACTGGGGAGACTATTGATGCTGCTGCCTCTACACTCACTACTGGGGAGACTATTGATGCTGTTTCCTCTACACTCACTACTGGGGAGACTATTGATGCTGCTGCCTCTACACTCACTACTGGGGAGACTATAATGTAGGGCTCTTTAAAATATATTGTAGGGCTCTTTAAAATATATTGTAGTGTTCTATAAAATATATTGTAGGGCTCTATAAAATATATTGTAGGGTTCTATAAAATATATTGTAGGGTTCTATAAAATATATTGTAGGGCTCTATAAAATATATTGTAGGGTTCTATAAAATATATTGTAGGGTTCTATAAAATATATTGTAGGGTTCTATAAAATATATTGTAGGGCTCTTTAAAATATATTGTAGGGTTCCTTAAAATAGACTGGGGGCTCCCCCTGCCTGGTCTGGTCTGTGTGAAATACTGACAGTATAATGGACTGGGGACTCCCCCTGCCTGGTCTGGTCTGTGTGAAATACTGACAGTATACTAGACTGGGGACTCCCCCTGTCTGGTCTGGTCTGTGTGAAATACTGACAGTATAATGGACTGGGGGCTCCCCCTGCCTGGTCTGGTCTGTGTGAAATACTGACAGTATAATGGACTGGGGACTCCCCCTGCCTGGTCTGGTCTGTGTGAAATACTGACAGTATACTAGACTGGGGGCTCCCCCTGCCTGGTCTGGTCTGTGTGAAATACTGACAGTATAATGGACTGGGGACTCCCCCTGCCTGGTCTGTGTGAAATACTGACAGTATAATGGACTGGGGACTCCCCCTGTCTGGTCTGGTCTGTGTGAAATACTGACAGTATAATGGACTGGGGACTCCCCCTGCCTGGTCTGGTCTGTGTGAAATACTGACAGTATACTAGACTGGGGGCTCCCCCTGCCTGGTCTGTGCTGAGTGAAATACTGACAGTATACTAGACTGGGGGCTCCCCCTGCCTGGCCTGGTCTGTGTGAAATACTGACAGTATAATGGACTGGGGGCTCCCCCTGCCTGGTCTGTCTGTGTGAAATACTGACAGTATAATGGACTGGGGGCTCCCCCTGCCTGGTCTGGTCTGTGTGAAATACTGACAGTATACTAGACTGGGGGCTCCCCCTGCCTGGTCTGGTCTGTGTGAAATACTGACAGTATAATGGACTGGGGGCTCCCCCTGCCTGGTCTGGTCTGTGTGAAATACTGACAGTATAATGGACTGGGGACTCCCCCTGCCTGGTCTGGTCTGTGTGAAATACTGACAGTATAATGGACTGGGGGCTCCCCCTGCCTGGTCTGGTCTGTGTGAAATACTGACAGTATAATGGACTGGGGGCTCCCCCTGCCTGGTCTGGTCTGTGTGAAATACTGACAGTATACTAGACTGGGGGCTCCCCCTGCCTGGTCTGTGCTGAGTGAAATACTGACAGTATACTAGACTGGGGGCTCCCCCTGCCTGGCCTGGTCTGTGTGAAATACTGACAGTATAATGGACTGGGGGCTCCCCCTGCCTGGTCTGTCTGTGTGAAATACTGACAGTATAATGGACTGGGGGCTCCCCCTGCCTGGTCTGGTCTGTGTGAAATACTGACAGTATACTAGACTGGGGGCTCCCCCTGCCTGGTCTGGTCTGTGTGAAATACTGACAGTATAATGGACTGGGGGCTCCCCCTGCCTGGTCTGGTCTGTGTGAAATACTGACAGTATAATGGACTGGGGACTCCCCCTGCCTGGTCTGGTCTGTGTGAAATACTGACAGTATAATGGACTGGGGGCTCCCCCTGCCTGGTCTGGTCTGTGTGAAATACTGACAGTATAATGGACTGGGGGCTCCCCCTGCCTGGTCTGGTCTGTGTGAAATACTGACAGTATACTAGACTGGGGGCTCCCCCTGCCTGGTCTGGTCTGTGTGAAATACTGACAGTATAATGGACTGGGGACTCCCCCTGTCTGGTCTGGTCTGTGTGAAATACTGACAGTATAATGGACTGGGGACTCCCCCTGCCTGGTCTGGTCTGTGTGAAATACTGACAGTATACTAGACTGGGGGCTCCCCCTGTCTGGTCTGGTCTGTGTGAAATACTGACAGTATACTAGACTGGGGACTCCCCCTGCCTGGTCTGGTCTGTGTGAAATACTGACAGTATAATGGACTGGGGGCTCCCCCTGCCTGGTCTGGTCTGTGTGAAATACTGACAGTATAATGGACTGGGGACTCCCCCTGCCTGGTCTGTGTGAAATACTGACAGTATAATGGACTGGGGACTCCCCCTGTCTGGTCTGGTCTGTGTGAAATACTGACAGTATAATGGACTGGGGACTCCCCCTGCCTGGTCTGGTCTGTGTGAAATACTGACAGTATACTAGACTGGGGACTCCCCCTGCCTGGTCTGGTCTGTGTGAAATACTGACAGTATACTAGACTGGGGACTCCCCCTGCCTGGTCTGGTCTGTGTGAAATACTGACAGTATACTAGACTGGGGCCTCCCCCTGCCTGGTCTGTGTGAAATACTGACAGTATAATGGACTGGGGACTCCCCCTGTCTGGTCTGGTCTGTGTGAAATACTGACAGTATAATGGACTGGGGACTCCCCCTGCCTGGTCTGGTCTGTGTGAAATACTGACAGTATACTAGACTGGGGACTCCCCCTGCCTGGTCTGGTCTGTGTGAAATACTGACAGTATACTAGACTGGGGCCTCCCCCTGCCTGGTCTGGTCTGTGTGAAATACTGACAGTATACTAGACTGGGGGCTCCCCCTGCCTGGTCTGGTCTGTGTGAAATACTGACAGTATACTAGACTGGGGACTCCCCCTGCCTGGTCTGGTCTGTGTGAAATACTGACAGTATACTAGACTGGGGGCTCCCCCTGCCTGGTCTGGTCTGTGTGAAATACTGACAGTATACTAGACTGGGGACTCCCCCTGCCTGGTCTGGTCTGTGTGAAATACTGACAGTATAATGGACTGGGGGCTCCCCCTGCCTGGTCTGGTCTGTGTGAAATACTGACAGTATAATGGACTGGGGACTCCCCCTGCCTGGTCTGTGTGAAATACTGACAGTATAATGGACTGGGGACTCCCCCTGTCTGGTCTGGTCTGTGTGAAATACTGACAGTATAATGGACTGGGGACTCCCCCTGCCTGGTCTGGTCTGTGTGAAATACTGACAGTATACTAGACTGGGGACTCCCCCTGCCTGGTCTGGTCTGTGTGAAATACTGACAGTATACTAGACTGGGGACTCCCCCTGCCTGGTCTGGTCTGTGTGAAATACTGACAGTATACTAGACTGGGGCCTCCCCCTGCCTGGTCTGTGTGAAATACTGACAGTATAATGGACTGGGGACTCCCCCTGTCTGGTCTGGTCTGTGTGAAATACTGACAGTATAATGGACTGGGGACTCCCCCTGCCTGGTCTGGTCTGTGTGAAATACTGACAGTATACTAGACTGGGGACTCCCCCTGCCTGGTCTGGTCTGTGTGAAATACTGACAGTATACTAGACTGGGGCCTCCCCCTGCCTGGTCTGGTCTGTGTGAAATACTGACAGTATACTAGACTGGGGGCTCCCCCTGCCTGGTCTGGTCTGTGTGAAATACTGACAGTATACTAGACTGGGGACTCCCCCTGCCTGGTCTGGTCTGTGTGAAATACTGACAGTATACTAGACTGGGGGCTCCCCCTGCCTGGTCTGGTCTGTGTGAAATACTGACAGTATACTAGACTGGGGACTCCCCCTGCCTGGTCTGGTCTTTGTGAAATACTGACAGTATACTAGACTGGGGGCTCCCCCTGCCTGGTCTGGTCTGTGTGAAATACTGACAGTATACTAGACTGGGGGCTCCCCCTTCCTGGTCTGGTCTGTGTGAAATACTGACAGTATACTAGACTGGGGACTCCTCCTGCCTGGTCTGGTCTGTGTGAAATACTGACAGTATAATGGACTGGGGACTCCCCCTGTCTGGTCTGGTCTGTGTGAAATACTGACAGTATAATGGACTGGGGGCTCCCCCTGTCTGGTCTGGTCTGTGTGAAATACTGACAGTATAATGGACTGGGGACTCCCCCTGCCTGGTCTGGTCTGTGTGAAATACTGACAGTATACTAGACTGGGGACTCCCCCTGCCTGGTCTGGTCTGTGTGAAATACTGACAGTATACTAGACTGGGGGCTCCCCCTGCCTGGTCTGGTCTGTGTGAAATACTGACAGTATACTAGACTTGGGGCTCCCCCTGCCTGGTCTGGTCTGTGTGAAATACTGACAGTATACTAGACTGGGGGCTCCCCCTGCCTGGTCTGGTCTGTGTGAAATACTGACAGTATACTAGACTGGGGACTCCCCCTGCCTGGTCTGGTCTGTGTGAAATACTGACAGTATACTAGACTGGGGACTCCCCCTGTCTGGTCTGGTCTGTGTGAAATACTGACAGTATACTAGACTGGGGGCTCCCCCTGCCTGGTCTGGTCTGTGTGAAATACTGACAGTATACTAGACTGGGGACTCCCCCTGCCTGGTCTGGTCTGTGTGAAATACTGACAGTATACTAGACTGGGGCCTCCCCCTGCCTGGTCTGGTCTGTGTGAAATACTGACAGTATACTAGACTGGGGGCTCCCCCTGTCTGGTCTGTGTGAAATACTGACAGTATACTAGACTGGGGGCTCCCCCTGCCTGGTCTGGTCTGAGTGCTACTCCACTGCTTTATAACTGTAAGAAGTCTAAGATGTGTCAAATGATCTCCAGCTCAGGGCTCCAGCTGTGCGTTTGGTTTGCTAACTTGCTAGCTAAGTGGCTAGTTGTCAAGATCCACCTTCTTCGTTCCATCAGAGATATTCAACTCCCTCCTGGATCAAGATCCCTGTTGTATAAATCGTTCTAGCAAATCAATTTATATTTTGTTTTTTGTAAACTTAACATACTTATTCAAAGTTTTTAATTGTGTGTTTGTCCCTGCCCCTCTCAGTGTCGGGACCAATCAGAGCTTCCAAGAGAACCACAGCTTCAGTTTCTCTACCCACTACTCTCACGGCATCACCACGGCCATATACCACCCTGGGCACCGGTAAGGCGCACAGCTTCAGGGTGTCTCTCATTTCTCTCTCCTCGCCTCCTCCTCTTCATCTGTATAAGCAGATTCCACCATGTTACATTTCTTTTCCTCATTTAGCAGACAGTCTTATCCAGAGCGACACAGTTAGTGCTTTCATCTTCAGAAAGATAGGTGAGACAACCCACGTTACCCATGTTGTACAAGTCCATTTTGTCTCAAAGCAGCGGCCAGATCCCGTTAGAAAAGACAAGTCCTTGTTTTAGTAGAATATGGTAATCAGTGCAGGAGAATGAGAATTCAGGAAATCTTTACGTCTATGTAAGTGCACAGACAGACAGCCTACCTCATTGTTGTGTCAGTGTTTTAAGATAGTACTGGTATAAACAACAGAGGTAAAAGTGTGTGTGTGTGTGTGTGTCAGGTTGCTGCTGGTGGGGGGTTGTGAGTCGGGTGTTGACGATGCGTCCAGGGCAACCCGGTGTGGCCTCACGGCCTGGAGAGCTCTGTCTGGGTCGCCCCATTACAAACAGGTCACCAGCTACGAGGACGACACCAGCACTGTGAGTACCTTAGAATTATAAAATATATTGTAGGGCTTTTTAAAATATATTCTAGGGTTCTATAAAATATATTGTAGGGCTCTATAAAATATATTCTAGGGTTCTATAAAATATATTGTAGGGCTCTATAAAATATATTGTATGGTTCTATAAAATATATTGTAGGGCTCTATAAAATATATTCTAGGGTTCTATAAAATATATTGTAGGGCTCTATAAAATATATTGTAGTGTTCTATAAAATATATTGTAGGGCTCTATAAAATATATTGTAGGGCTCTATAACATATATTCTAGGGTTCTATAAAATATATTGTAGTGTTCAATAAAATATATTGTAGTGTTCTATAAAATATATTGTAGGGCTCTATAAAATATATTGTAGGGTTCTATAAAATATATTGTAGGGCTCTATAAAATATATTGTAGGGCTCTATAAAATATATTGTAGGGCTCTATAAAATATATTGTAGGGCTCTATAAAATATATTCTAGGGTTCTATAAAATATATTGTAGGGCTCTATAAAATATATTGTAGGGCTCTATAAAATATATTGCAGGGTTCTATAAAATATATTGTAGGGCTCTATAAAATATATTTTAGGGCTCTTTAAAATATATTGTAGGGCTCTATAAAATATATTGTAGGGCTCTATAAAATATATTGTAGGGTTCTATAAAATATATTGTAGGGCTCTATAAAATATATTGTAGGGCTCTATAAAATATATTGTAGGGCTCTATAAAATATATTGTAGTGTTCTATAAAATATATTGTAGGGCTCTATAAAATATATTGTAGGGCTCTATAAAATATATTCTAGGGTTCTATAAAATATATTGTAGTGTTCTATAAAATATATTGTAGTGTTCTATAAAATATATTGTAGGGCTCTATAAAATATATTGTAGGGTTCTATAAAATATATTGTAGGGCTCTATAAAATATATTGTAGGGCTCTATAAAATATATTGTAGGGCTCTATAAAATATATTGTAGGGCTCTATAAAATATATTCTAGGGTTCTATAAAATATATTGTAGGGCTCTATAAAATATATTGTAGGGTTCTATAAAATATATTGCAGGGCTCTATAAAATATATTGTAGGGCTCTATAAAATATATTTTAGGGCTCTTTAAAATATATTGTAGGGCTCTATAAAATATATTTTAGGGTTCTATAAAATATATTTTAGGGCTCTATAAAATATATTGTAGGGCTCTATAAAATATATTGTAGGGCTCTATAAAATATATTGTAGGGCTCTATAAAATATATTGTAGGGCTCTATAAAATATATTGTAGGGCTCTATAAAATATATTGTAGGGATCTATAAAATATATTGTAGGGCTCTATAAAATATATTGTAGGGCTCTATAAAATATATTGTAGGGCTCTATAAAATATATTGTAGGGCTCTATAAAATATATTCTCTGTGTTCCTTTCTGAATCCATCTCTGTTGTCTTCCTTTCTGAATCCTAGGCTACCATCTCTGTTGTCTTCCTTTCTGAATCCTAGGCTACCATCTCTGTTGTCTTCCTTTCTGAATCCTAGGCTACCATCTCTGTTGTCTTCCTTTCTGAATCCTAGGCTACCATCTCTGTTGTCTTCCTTTCTGAATCCTAGGCTACCATCTCTGTTGTCTTCCTTTCTGAATCCTAGGCTACCATCTCTGTTGTCTTCCTTTCTGAATCCTAGGCTACCATCTCTGTTGTCTTCCTTTCTGAATCCTAGGCTACCATCTCTGTTGTCTTCCTTTCTGAATCCTAGGCTACCATCTCTGTTGTCTTCCTTTCTGAATCCTAGGCTACCATCTCTGTTGTCCTGCCGTTAATGTAAACTAACTATCCATTTAAAACATTTTATTTTAATTTGTTGTCTTTGTTGTTACTGAGCAAAATAGTTAAATTTGATCATTTAGACACCCATTGTATTGTAACCTGGTCTCTCTGTCATTTAGAACCAGAAGAAAGGGTTCTTCACTGTCCCCAGCTTCAGACTCTTCTCGAGACACAACAATGAACAGGTGCCTCTCTCGTCCCTCATTCCTTCTCCCTCCTGGCTTATCTAACTCTCTCTCTCTAACCCTGTGTTTGTGTAAATCTGTGTGCAGGACGGTGTGTTTGTGTAACTCTGTGTTTGTGTAACTCTGTGTGCAGGACGGTGTGTTTCGTTTGAGTCTGTCTCCTGACGGGACGCTCCTGGCCGTCATCCATTTCTCTGGACGTCTGTCTGTATGGGACCTCCCCTCTCTCAGACAGACAGTCTCCTGGGATCAACAACTACAGGTAATTGTGTGTGTGTGTAAGTTGGGTTGAGAGAGAGGCTAAGAGAGAGTCTGTCTGCTACTGGGTTGAGTGAGAGGCTAGGAGAGAGTCTGTCTGCTACTGGGTTGAGAGAGAGGCTAGGAGAGAGTCTGTCTGCTACTGGGTTGAGGGAGAGGCTAGGAGAGAGTCTGTCTGCTACTGGGTTGAGTGAGCGGCTAGGAGAGAGTCTGTCTGCTACTGGGTTGAGAGAGAGGCTAGGAGAGAGTCTGTCTGCTACTGGGTTGAGTGAGAGGCTAGGAGAGAGTCTGTCTGCTACTGGGTTGAGAGAGAGGCTAGGAGAGAGTCTGTCTGCTACTGGGTTGAGGGAGAGGCTAGGAGAGGGTCTGTCTGCTACTGGGTTGAGAGAGAGGCTAGGAGAGAGTCTGTCTGCTACTGGGTTGAGAGAGAGGCTAGGAGAGAGTCTGTCTGCTACTGGGTTGAGAGAGAGGCTAGGAGGGAGTCTGTCTGCTGCTAGACTACTGTACAATGTGAAACACCAAATAATGCAGGCAGAGCAGAATTAAGCCGTTCAATTCTACA
Organism: Oncorhynchus clarkii lewisi; assembly: GCF_045791955.1. Lineage (NCBI taxonomy): Eukaryota > Metazoa > Chordata > Actinopteri > Salmoniformes > Salmonidae > Oncorhynchus > Oncorhynchus clarkii. The sequence continues at coordinate 92,207,601 of NC_092150.1, forward strand.
ACCACCTAAAAGGAAGTGATTCCCAAACCTTCCATAACAAAGCCATCACCTACAGAGAGATGAACCTGGAGAAGAGTCCCCTAAGCAAACTGGTCCTGGGGCTCTGTTCACAAACACACCCTACAGAGCCCCAGGACAGCAGCACAATTAGACCCAACCAAATCATGAGAAAACAAAAAGATAATTACTTGACACATTGGAAAGAATTAACAAAAAAACAGAGCAAACTAGAATGTTATTTGGCCCTAAACAGAGAGTATACAGCGGCAGAATACCTGACCACTGTGACTGACCCTAAACAGAGAGTACACAGTGGCAGAATACCTGACCACTGTGACTGACCCTAAACAGAGAGTACACAGTGACTGACCCTAAACAGAGAGGACACAGTGACTGACCCTAAACAGAGAGGACACAGTGACTGACCCTGAACAGAGAGTACACAGCGGCAGAATA
>NC_092150.1:92213056-92288056 GCF_045791955.1 Oncorhynchus clarkii lewisi
CTCCTCTCCCCCCCTTCTCTCCTCTCTCGCCCCCTGCTCCCCCTCCCCCCTTCTCTCCTCTCTCGCCACCTTCTCTCCTCTCCCCCCTTCTCTCCTCTCCCCCCCTTCTCTCCTCTCCCCCCTTCTCTCCTCTCCCCCCTTCTCTCCTCTCTCGCCTCCTGCTCCCCCTTCCCCCCCTTCTCTCCTCTCTCGCCCCCTTCTCTCCTCTCTCCCCCCCTTCTCTCCTCTCCCCCCTTCTCTCCTCTCCCCCCTTCTCTCCTCTCCCCCCCTTCTCTCCTCTCTCGCCCCCTTCTCTCCTCTCTCGCCCCCTTCTCTCCTCTCTCCCCCCTTCTCTCCCCCCCCCCCCTTCTCTCCTCTCCCCCCTTCTCTCCTCTCCCCCCTTCTCTCCTCTCTCGCCCCCTGCTCCCCCTTCCCCCCCTTCTCTCCTCTCCCCCCCTTCTCTCCTCCCCCCCTTCTCTCCTCCACCCCCTCTTCTCTCCTCTCCCCCCTTCTCTCCTCTCTCGCCACCTTCTCTCCTCTCCCCCCCTTCTCTCCTCTCCCCCTTCTCTCCTCTCCCCCCTTCTCTCCTCTCCCCCTTCTCTCCTCTCCCCCTTCTCTCCTCTCCCCCCTTCTCTCCTCTCCCCCCTTCTCTCCTCTCCCCCTTCTCTCCTCTTCCCCCCCTTCTCTCCTCTTCCCCCCTTCTCTCCTCTCCCCCCTTCTCTCCTCTCCCTCCCCCCTTCTCTCCTCTCCCCCCTTCTCTCCTCTACCCCCCTTCTCTCCTCTCCCTCCCCCCTTCTCTCCTCTCCCTCCCCCCTTCTCTCCTCTCCCTCCCCCCCTTCTCTCCTCGCCCCCCCTCCTTCTCTTCTCTCCCCCCCCCCCCCCTTCTCTCCTCTCCCTCCCCCCTTCTCTCCTCTCCCCCCTTCTCTCCTCTCCCCCCTTCTCTCCTCTCCCTCCCCCCTTCTCTCCTCTCCCCCCCTTCTCTCCTCTCCCTCCCCCCCCTCTCTCCTCGCCCCCCCCTCCTTCTCTTCTCTCCCCCCCCCCCCCTTCTCTCCTCTCTCGCCCCCTGCTCCCCCTTCCCCCCCTTCTCTCCTCTCTCGCCCCCTTCTCTCCTCTCTCGCCCCCTGCTCCCCCACACCCAGTGTGAAGTGCGTCTGGCACAGAAGAGAGGTCGTCTGGACAGTAACATGGGGGGTGTAGCTTCGGAGGATGAGGAGGGTGAGGAAGGAGACTCTGACTCTGATGATGAGTCGTCAGCCAAGGCCCGTTACTCCGGTTACGTGAAGCAGGGGCTGTACTACGTCACCGAGATGGAACGCTTCGCGCCGCCACGGAAACGTCCCCGCACCGTCGTCAAGAGTTACCGTCTGGTCAGCCTACGCTCCACCACGCCTGAAGAGCTGTACCAAAGGAAGGTAAGTCACCATGACGATGACCACCAAGCTCACGTACACTCCACCACCATTCCCAAAATACAAAATGGCTGACTGACAAAATACAAAATGGCCGACTGACATTCCCAAAATACAAAATGTCCGACTGACATTCTCAAAATACAAAATGGCCGACTGACATTCCCAAAATACAAAATGTCCGACTGACATTCTCAAAATACAAAATGGTCGACTGACATTCTCAAGTAGTCAAAGTAACCAAAGGCACATTTTCATATTTGTGAATAAAACATCAAGTATGATCACATTTATAGTTAAATAAATCCCGTAGCAGCTGTCTTCAAAGTTTTTCTGCCTGTTTAGTTTCATAGTTGGTCAATTAAATCGAACAAAAGTCAAAGAACTAGGAATCCTATCTAGCCTTTCCCACCTCAACACTGCCTGGCTGGGGGCTGTGTGCACCTGAAGAGCTGAGTGAAAGATTTGTTTTAATAAGTGCTGTGCACAGTAATACAATATCGTGTCATTTACTTGAAAACGAAAGTCTACTTTAGTGAGACTTTGTCCTTGTGTTTATTGGCCATTCTCATTGTTTTGTTCCACAAGCCAGGTCGTTTTTCTACGTTTTTAATTTCACCTGCTAGAGAAGAGAAGACAACGCGTTTACTAGTCAGACTCCATCTCACAGGCACAAACATGACTCCAATCGTGTTACCACGGTAACCTCCAGCCCTTAAAAGGGCAGGGGAACATTTCTCTCAGTAATATGTTTTGTTTTAGAAACATCACAAAGCCTGTTCATCTGTTTTGTTGCTGTAACTTTAGCAGGAAATAACTTTTGGCTGGAAAACACTTCTGAGTGGCTAGTAGAGTTTTAGATGGTGATGATGGTGATGGTGATGATGAAGACAGTAGAGGTGATGATGATGGTGGTGATTACAATGATGATGGTGGTGATGGTGGTGGTGATGATGAAGACAGTAGAGGTGATGATGATGGTGGTGATTACAATGATGATGGTGGTGGTGATGATGAAGACAGTAGTGGTGATGATGATGATGGTGGTTTGTGTGTCTCTCCAGATAGATAATGAGGAGTATGGGGAGGCCCTTTCGCTGGCCCAGGCATACGGTCTAGACTCAGACCTGGTCTACCAGAGACAGTGGAGGAAGAGCACTGTCAGCATCGCCTCCATACAGGACTACCTGGTACACACACACACACACTCACACACACACTCTCTCTCACTCACTCACACACTGTCTCTCACTCACACACACACACTCTCTCTCACTCACTCACTCACTCACTCACACACACACACACTCTCTCACTCTCTCACACACACTCTCTCACACACACACTCTCTCTCACTCACTCAATCACTCACACACACTCTCTCTCTCACTCACTCACACACACACACACTCTCTCTCACACACACACTCTCTCTCACACACACACACTCTCTCTCTCACACACACACACACACTCTCTCTCTCACACACACACACACTCTCTCTCTCACTCACTCACTCACACACACTCTCTCTCACTCACTCACTCACACACACTCACTCTCTCTCTCTCTCACTCACTCACTCACTCACTCACTCACTCACTCACTCACTCACTCACTCACTCACTCACTCACTCACTCACTCACTCACTCACACACATACTCACTCACTCACTCTCTCACTCTCATGTGTCAATAGTTATGATAGTATTTATATTGTGGACATTTTAGAACAAACTGTCTCTCTCTCTCTCTGTCTGTCTGCCTGTCTGCCTGTCTGTCTGTCTTTGTCTCTCTCTCTGTCTCTCTCTGCCTGCCTGCCTGTCTGCCTGTCTGCCTGTCTGCCTGTCTGCCTCTGTCTCTCTCTGTCTCTCTGTCTGTCTGTCTTTATGTCTCTCTCTCTCTCTCTCTGTCTCTCTCTCTCTCTCTGCCTGTCTGTCTGTCTCCCTCTGTCTGTCTCTCTCTGCCTGTCTGTCTCTCTCTCTCTCTCTCTGTCTCTCTCTCTCTCTCTGCCTGTCTGTCTCTCTCTCTCTGTCTGTGTGTAGAGTAAGATCCATAAAAGATCGTGGGTGCTCCATGAGTGTGTTGAACGTGTCCCAGAGAACGTGGACGCTGCTAAGGAGCTGTTGCAGTACGGCCTGAAGGGGACAGACCTGGAGGCACTCATCGCTATCGGCAACAGAGAGGACGGTGGCAGGCACGTACCCACACCACTTCCTGCTGACTATAATGACTGGATAGCACCATGTACCCACACCACTTCCTGCTGACTATAATGACTGGATAGCACCATGTACCCACACCACTTCCTGCTGACTATAATGACTGGATAGCACCATGTACCCACACCACTTCCTGCTGACTATAATGACTGTCCTGGATAGCACCATGTACCCACACCACTTCCTGCTGACTATAATGACTGTCCTGGATAGCACCATGTACCCACACCACTTCCTGCTGACTATAATGACTGGATAGCACCATGTACCCACACCACTTCCTGCTGACTATAATGACTGGATAGCACCATGTACCCACACCACTTCCTGCTGACTATAATGACTGTACTGGATAGCACCATGTACCCACACCACTTCCTGCTGACTATAATGACTGTCCTGGATAGCACCATGTACCCACACCACTTCCTGCTGACTATAATGACTGTACTGGATAGCACCATGTACCCACACCACTTCCTGCTGACTATAATGACTGTCCTGGATAGCACCATGTACCCACAACACTTCCTGTACTGTACTGGATAGCACCATGCCTTCACGTAGAACGTACAGGACCAGTTAAAAGTTTGGACACAACTACATTTTCCAAATTGACTGACCTTCATGTCTTAAAGTAATGATGGACTGTCGTTTCTCTTTGCTTATTTGAGCTGCTCATTAACCTGTTCTTGCCATAATATGGACTTGGTATTTTACCAAATAGGGCTATCTTCTGTATACCATCCCTACCTTGTCACAACACAACTGATTGGCTCAAACGCATTAAGAAGGAAATAAATTCCACACCTGTTTAATTAAATGCATTCCAGGTGACTACCTCATGAAGCTGGTTGAGAGAATGCCAAAAGTGTGCAAAGCTGTCATCAAGGCAAAGGGTGGCTACTTTGAAGAATCTCAAATATGAAATATGTAATATATAACCAAACAGTTCTAAAGATGCCCCTCCCCCTCCGTAGGTTCATCCTATCAGGTGACCTTGATGTTGATGACGCTCCGTACGAGGACTTCCTGTCTGCAGAAAAAGAGATGGAGTTAAAGAGAGAGAAGGAGAGCCGGAAGAGACAGGAGCTCCTGGCCAGGGTCGACTTCAGCAGGTCAGAACACACAACCAGTCAATCAAACTGTCAGTCAGTCAGCCGGTCTGTCAGCCGGTCTGTCAGCCGGTCAGTCAGCCGGTCTGTCAGCCGGTCAGGGTTCCATAGTTGTTTTAGTTCCTGTAGAGCTATAATGACGGTCTGTACTGTGGTTAAATCATTTCTTTCTACATCAGGAAACCTACTAATGACATGCTAATGAGGGCGGATATATTCAGTCAACGACAGGACAACTCTACCAGTGTTTACCACGAGCAGCGCCGGCTGGCTGCTCTACAGACCATTACGCCCTCATTTTCAGTTTGCTACTTTTCGCTTGGTCCTGAAGTTTGCCTCGCCCTGCTAGACTCGTCTTCTAGCGATCTATTGATCTAGAACAGGCACCTATCAGACTCGTCTTCTATTGATTTAGAACAGGCACCTATCAGACTCGTCTTCTAGCGATCTATTGATCTAGAACAGGCACCTATCAGACTCGTCTTCTTGTGATCTATTGATCTAGAACAGGCACCTATCAGACTCGTCTTCTAGCGATCTATTGATCTAGAACAGGCACCTATCAGACTCGTCTTCTAGCGATCTATTGATCTAGAACAGGCACCTATCAGACTCGTCTTCTATTGATTTAGAACAGGCACCTATCAGACTCGTCTTCTAGCGATCTATTGATCTAGAACAGGCACCTATCAGACTCGTCTTCTATTGATCTAGAACAGACACCTATCAGTCACAAAGCCAGCGATGACCAGTAAACTTTGACAAGTCTGCTGTGTGTCCCACCTCAGTACCTGGGTGTGTGGTGTGTGTGGTGTGTGTGGGGTGTGTGGTGTGTGTGTGCACTATGGTTGCAGTGAGATTTCTTTACACAGAAGGGGAGAAGGAGAGAACGCACGATACTCTTTCATCGTCCGTGAGTCAATTTGTACGTCTCGTAAAAATTCCATTTCTGGTCTTTGGTCTTTTCATAAAGTGCATCGGCTTACAGTGCTTGGATTGACAAACGGTCAAGGTTCACTAGTTTAGAAATGGTCCATCTGATATATCTTGACGTTCATAAATCATATGACATAGTTGTACAGTGTCTTCAGAAAGTATTCAGACCCCTTGACTTAAACCACATTTTGTTTACGTCTACACACACTACCCCCATAATGACTAAGTGAAAACAATAATTTACATTTTTTTTTGGGGGGGGGGGGGGGGGGGGGGCTAAATTTAGAAAGTTAAATACATAAATATCTCACAAGTATTCACATTACATTAGTCTTTTTGGGTCTTAAAAACGGCGCACACCTGGATTGTACAATATTTGCACATGTATTCTTTAAAAAATGATTTAAGCTCTTAAGTTGGTTGTTGATCATTGCTAGACATCCATTTTGAAGTAGTATCATATGTTTTCAAGACGATTTAAGTCAAACTTGTGTTTTAGGTTATTGTCCTGCTGAAAGGTGAATCTGTCTCCCAGTGTCTGTTGGAAAGCAGACAATCAGGTTTTCCTCTAGGATTTGGCCTGTGGTTAGTCCTATATCTTTTATTTTTTATCCTGAAAAACTCCCCAGTCCTTGCCGATGACAAGCATACCAATAACATGATGCAGCAACCACCATGCATTCTATTCAGGACACATTGTTTAGCAATTTTACATTATTCCTTCGTTACAAACAGGATGCATATTTTGGAATATTTATATTCTGTACAGGCTTCCTTCTTTTCACTCTGTCCTTTTAGGTTAGTATTGTAGAGTCACTACAATGTTGTTGATCCATCCTCAGTTGCCTCCTATCACAGCCATCTAACTGTTAGACTGATGCATCGGTGTGTCAATAGACGAAGTAACATAATGGGAACAAAAATCCCCAGCAAAATATGTCACTTTAAGCCTTCAGCGTCTGTGTTGGGAGGTGGATGAGCTACAGCTGTATTTGGGAGGTGGATGAGCTACAGCTGTGTTTGGGAGGTGGATGAGCTACAGCTGTGTTTGGGAGGTGGATGAGCTACAGCTGTGTTTGGGAGGTGGATGAGCTACAGCTGTGTTTGGGAGGTGGATGAGCTACAGCTGTGTTTGGGAGGTGGATGAGCTACAGCTGTGTTTGGGAGGTGGATGAGCTACAGCTGTGTTTGGGAGGTGGATGAGCTACAGCTGTGTTTGGGAGGTGGATGAGCTACAGCTGTGTTTGGGAGGTGGATGAGCTACAGTTGTGTTTGGGAGGTGGATGAGCTACAGCTGTGTTTGGGAGGTGGATGAGCTACAGCTGTGTTTGGGAGGTGGATGAGCTACAGCTGTGTTTGGGAGGTGGATGAGCTACAGCTGTGTTTGGGAGGTGGATGAGCTACAGCTGTGTTTGGGAGGTGGATGAGCTACAGCTGTGTTTGGGAGGTGGATGAGCTACAGTTGTGTTTGGGAGGTGGATGAGCTACAGCTGTGATTGGGAGGTGGATGAGCTACAGCTGTGTTTGGGAGGTGGATGAGCTACAGCTGTATTTGGGAGGTGGATGAGCTACAGTTGTGTTTGGGAGGTGGATGAGCTACAGCTGTGTTTGGGAGGTGGATGAGCTACAGCTGTGATTGGGAGGTGGATGAGCTACAGCTGTGTTTGGGAGGTGGATGAGCTACAGCTGTGTTTGGGAGGTGGATGAGCTACAGCTGTGTTTGGGAGGTGGATGAGCTACAGCTGTGTTTGGGAGGTGGATGAGCTACAGCTGTGTTTGGGAGGTGGATGAGCTACAGCTGTGTTTGGGAGGTGGATGAGCTACAGCTGTGTTTGGGAGGTGGATGAGCTACAGCTGTGTTTGGGAGGTGGATGAGCTACAGCTGTGTTTGGGAGGTGGATGAGCTACAGCTGTGATTGGGAGGTGGATGAGCTACAGCTGTGATTGGGAGGTGGATGAGCTACAGCTGTATTTGGGAGGTGGATGAGCTACAGTTGTGTTTGGGAGGTGGATGAGCTACAGTTGTGTTTGGGAGGTGGATGAGCTACAGCTGTGTTTGGGAGGTGGATGAGCTACAGCTGTGTTTGGGAGGTGGATGAGCTACAGCTGTGTTTGGGAGGTGGATGAGCCCAAGTCTCACGGGACTCGTCTGAAGGTAACCTGGTACCAGTTTATGGATTTGTGCCAAATGAAAAGGGGTTCAATGTGTCCAAAAAACATTTACCCCTCTCTCTACCACTACATTTACCCCTCTCTACCACTACATTTACCCCTCTCTCTCTACCACTACATTTACCCCTCTCTCTACCACTACATTTACCCCTCTCTCTACCACTACATTTACCCCTCTCTCTCTACCACTACATTTACCCCTCTCTCTCTACCACTACATTTACCCCTCTCTCTCTCCCACTACATTTACCCCTCTCTCTCCCACTACATTTACCCCTCTCTCTCCCACTACATTTACCCCTCTCTACCACTACATTTACCCCTCTCTCTACCACTACATTTACCCCTCTCTCTACCACTTCATTTACCCCTCTCTACCACTACATTTACCCCTCTCTACCACTACATTTACCACTACATTTACCCCTCTCTACCACTACATTTACCCCTCTCTCTCCCACTACATTTACCACTACATTTACCCCTCTCTCCCACTACATTTACCCCTCTCTACCACTACATTTACCCCTCTCTACCACTACATTTACCCCTCTCTCTCCCACTACATTTACCACTACATTTACCCCTCTCTCCCACTACATTTACCCCCCTCTCTCCCACTACATTTACCCCTCTCTCCCACTACATTTACCCCTCTCTCTCCCACTACATTTACCACTACATTTACCCCTCTCTCCCACTACATTTACCCCTCTCTCCCACTACATTTACCCCTCTCTCTCCCACTACATTTACCCCTCTCTCTCCCACTACATTTACCACTACATTTACCCCTCCCTCCCACTACATTTACCCCTATCTACCACTACATTTACCCCTCTCTCTCCCACTACATTTACCACTACATTTACCCCTCTCTCTCCCACTACATTTACCACTACATTTACCCCTCTCTCCCACTACATTTACCCCCTCTCTCCCACTACATTTACCCCTCTCTCCCACTACATTTACCCCTCTCTCTCCCACTACATTTACCACTACATTTACCCCTCTCTCCCACTACATTTACCCCTCTCTCCCACTACATTTACCCCTCTCTCTCCCACTACATTTACCCCTCTCTCTCCCACTACATTTACCACTACATTTACCCCTCCCTCCCACTACATTTACCCCTATCTACCACTACATTTACCCCTCTCTCTCCCACTACATTTACCACTACATTTACCCCTCTCTCTCCCACTACATTTACCACTACATTTACCCCTCTCTCCCACTACATTTACCCCTCTCTCCCACTACATTTACCCCTCTCTCCCACTACATTTACCCCTCTCTCTCCCACTACATTTACCACTACATTTACCCCTCTCTCCCACTACATTTACCCCTCTCTCTCCCACTACATTTACCCCTCTCTCTCCCACTACATTTACCCCTCTCTCCCACTACATTTACCCCTCTCTCCCACTACATTTACCCCTCTCTACCACTACATTTACCCCTCTCTACCACTACATTTACCCCTCTCTCCCAATACATTTACCCCTCTCTCCCACTACATTTACCCCTCTCTCCCAGTACATTTACCACTACATTTACCCCTCTCTACCACTACATTTACCCCTCTCTACCACTACATTTACCCCTCTCTCCCACTACATTTACCACTACATTTACCCCTCTCTACCACTACATTTACCCCTCTCTCTACCACTACATTTACCCCTCTCTCCCACTACATTTACCACTACATTTACCCCTCTCTACCACTACATTTACCCCTCTCTACCACTACATTTACCCCCCTCTCTCCCACTACATTTGCCACTACATTTACCCCTCTCTCCCACTACATTTACCCCTCTCTACCACTACAATTACCCCTCTCTCCCACTACATTTACCACTACATTTACCCCTCTCTCAACTACATTTACCCCTCTCTACCACTACATTTACCCCTCTCTACCACTACATTTACCCCTCTCTCCCACTACATTTACCACTACATTTACCCCTCTCTACCACTACATTTACCCCTCTCTCTACCACTACATTTACCCCTCTCTCCCACTACATTTACCACTACATTTACCCCTCTCTCCCACTACATTTACCCCTCTCTACCACTACATTTACCCCTCTCTACCACTACATTTACCCCTCTCTCTCCCACTACATTTACCACTACATTTACCCCTCTCTCCCACTACATTTACCCCCCTCTCTCCCACTACATTTACCCCTCTCTCCCACTACATTTACCCCTCTCTCTCCCACTACATTTACCACTACATTTACCCCTCTCTCCCACTACATTTACCCCTCTCTCCCACTACATTTACCCCTCTCTCTCCCACTACATTTACCCCTCTCTCTCCCACTACATTTACCACTACATTTACCCCTCCCTCCCACTACATTTACCCCTATCTACCACTACATTTACCCCTCTCTCTCCCACTACATTTACCACTACATTTACCCCTCTCTCTCCCACTACATTTACCACTACATTTACCCCTCTCTCCCACTACATTTACCCCCTCTCTCCCACTACATTTACCCCTCTCTCCCACTACATTTACCCCTCTCTCTCCCACTACATTTACCACTACATTTACCCCTCTCTCCCACTACATTTACCCCTCTCTCCCACTACATTTACCCCTCTCTCTCCCACTACATTTACCCCTCTCTCTCCCACTACATTTACCACTACATTTACCCCTCCCTCCCACTACATTTACCCCTATCTACCACTACATTTACCCCTCTCTCTCCCACTACATGTACCACTACATTTACCCCTCTCTCTCCCACTACATTTACCACTACATTTACCCCTCTCTCCCACTACATGTACCCCTCTCTCCCACTACATTTACCCCTCTCTCCCACTACATTTACCCCTCTCTCTCCCACTACATTTACCCCTCTCTCCCACTACATTTACCCCTCTCTACCACTACATTTACCCCTCTCTACCACTACATTTACCCCTCTCTACCACTACATTTACCCCTCTCTCCCAATACATTTACCCCTCTCTCCCACTACATTTACCCCTCTCTCCCAGTACATTTACCACTACATTTACCCCTCTCTACCACTACATTTACCCCTCTCTACCACTACATTTACCCCTCTCTCCCACTACATTTACCACTACATTTACCCCTCTCTACCACTACATTTACCCCTCTCTCTACCACTACATTTACCCCTCTCTCCCACTACATTTACCACTACATTTACCCCTCTCTACCACTACATTTACCCCTCTCTACCACTACATTTACCCCCCTCTCTCCCACTACATTTGCCACTACATTTACCCCTCTCTCCCACTACATTTACCCCTCTCTACCACTACAATTACCCCTCTCTCCCACTACATTTACCACTACATTTACCCCTCTCTCAACTACATTTACCCCTCTCTACCACTACATTTACCCCTCTCTACCACTACATTTACCCCTCTCTCCCACTACATTTACCACTACATTTACCCCTCTCTACCACTACATTTACCCCTCTCTCTACCACTACATTTACCCCTCTCTCCCACTACATTTACCACTACATTTACCCCTCTCTACCACTACATTTACCCCTCTCTACCACTACATTTACCCCCCTCTCTCCCACTACATTTGCCACTACATTTACCCCTCTCTCCCACTACATTTACCCCTCTCTACCACTACAATTACCCCTCTCTCCCACTACATTTACCACTACATTTACCCCTCTCTCCCACTACATTTACCACTACATTTACCGCTCTCTACCACTACATTTACCCCTCTCTACCACTACATTTACCCCTCTCTACCACTACATTTACCCCTCTCTCTACCACTACATTTACCCCTCTCTCTCCCACTACATTTACCACTACATTTACCCCTCTCTCCCACTACATTTACCACTACATTTACCCCTCTCTACCACTACATTTACCCCCTCTCTCCCCCTACATTTACCCCCCTCTCTCCCCCTACATTTACCCCCCTCTCTCCCACTACATTTACCCCTCTCTACCACTACATTTACCCCTCTCTCCCACTACATTTACCACTACATTTACCCCTCTCTACCACTACATTTACCCCTCTCTCTACCACTACATTTACCCCTCTCTCCCACTACATTTACCACTACATTTACCCCTCTCTACCACTACATTTACCCCTCTCTACCACTACATTTACCCCCCTCTCTCCCACTACATTTGCCACTACATTTACCCCTCCCTCCCACTACATTTACCCCTATCTACCACTACATTTACCCCTCTCTCTCCCACTACATTTACCACTACATTTACCCCTCTCTCTCCCACTACATTTACCACTACATTTACCCCTCTCTCCCACTACATTTACCCCCTCTCTCCCACTACATTTACCCCTCTCTCCCACTACATTTACCCCTCTCTCTCCCACTACATTTACCACTACATTTACCCCTCTCTCCCACTACATTTACCCCTCTCTCCCACTACATTTACCCCTCTCTCTCCCACTCCATTTACCCCTCTCTCTCCCACTACATTTACCACTACATTTACCCCTCCCTCCCACTACATTTACCCCTATCTACCACTACATTTACCCCTCTCTCTCCCACTACATTTACCACTACATTTACCCCTCTCTACCACTACATTTACCCCTCTCTACCACTACATTTACCCCCCTCTCTCCCACTACATTTGCCACTACATTTACCCCTCTCTCCCACTACATTTACCCCTCTCTACCACTACAATTACCCCTCTCTCCCACTACATTTACCACTACATTTACCCCTCTCTCAACTACATTTACCCCTCTCTACCACTACATTTACCCCTCTCTACCACTACATTTACCCCTCTCTCCCACTACATTTACCACTACATTTACCCCTCTCTACCACTACATTTACCCCTCTCTCTACCACTACATTTACCCCTCTCTCCCACTACATTTACCACTACATTTACCCCTCTCTACCACTACATTTACCCCTCTCTACCACTACATTTACCCCCCTCTCTCCCACTACATTTGCCACTACATTTACCCCTCTCTCCCACTACATTTACCCCTCTCTACCACTACAATTACCCCTCTCTCCCACTACATTTACCACTACATTTACCCCTCTCTCCCACTACATTTACCACTACATTTACCGCTCTCTACCACTACATTTACCCCTCTCTACCACTACATTTACCCCTCTCTACCACTACATTTACCCCTCTCTCTACCACTACATTTACCCCTCTCTCTCCCACTACATTTACCACTACATTTACCCCTCTCTCCCACTACATTTACCACTACATTTACCCCTCTCTACCACTACATTTACCCCCTCTCTCCCCCTACATTTACCCCCCTCTCTCCCCCTACATTTACCCCCCTCTCTCCCACTACATTTACCCCTCTCTACCACTACATTTACCCCTCTCTCCCACTACATTTACCACTACATTTACCCCTCTCTACCACTACATTTACCCCTCTCTCTACCACTACATTTACCCCTCTCTCCCACTACATTTACCACTACATTTACCCCTCTCTACCACTACATTTACCCCTCTCTACCACTACATTTACCCCCCTCTCTCCCACTACATTTGCCACTACATTTACCCCTCCCTCCCACTACATTTACCCCTATCTACCACTACATTTACCCCTCTCTCTCCCACTACATTTACCACTACATTTACCCCTCTCTCTCCCACTACATTTACCACTACATTTACCCCTCTCTCCCACTACATTTACCCCCTCTCTCCCACTACATTTACCCCTCTCTCCCACTACATTTACCCCTCTCTCTCCCACTACATTTACCACTACATTTACCCCTCTCTCCCACTACATTTACCCCTCTCTCCCACTACATTTACCCCTCTCTCTCCCACTACATTTACCCCTCTCTCTCCCACTACATTTACCACTACATTTACCCCTCCCTCCCACTACATTTACCCCTATCTACCACTACATTTACCCCTCTCTCTCCCACTACATTTACCACTACATTTACCCCTCTCTCTCCCACTACATTTACCACTACATTTACCCCTCTCTCCCACTACATTTACCCCTCTCTCCCACTACATTTACCCCTCTCTCCCACTACATTTACCCCTCTCTCTCCCACTACATTTACCACTACATTTACCCCTCTCTCCCACTACATTTACCCCTCTCTCTCCCACTACATTTACCCCTCTCTCTCCCACTACATTTACCCCTCTCTCCCACTACATTTACCCCTCTCTCCCACTACATTTACCCCTCTCTACCACTACATTTACCCCTCTCTACCACTACATTTACCCCTCTCTCCCAATACATTTACCCCTCTCTCCCACTACATTTACCCCTCTCTCCCAGTACATTTACCACTACATTTACCCCTCTCTACCACTACATTTACCCCTCTCTACCACTACATTTACCCCTCTCTCCCACTACATTTACCACTACATTTACCCCTCTCTACCACTACATTTACCCCTCTCTCTACCACTACATTTACCCCTCTCTCCCACTACATTTACCACTACATTTACCCCTCTCTACCACTACATTTACCCCTCTCTACCACTACATTTACCCCCCTCTCTCCCACTACATTTGCCACTACATTTACCCCTCTCTCCCACTACATTTACCCCTCTCTACCACTACAATTACCCCTCTCTCCCACTACATTTACCACTACATTTACCCCTCTCTCAACTACATTTACCCCTCTCTACCACTACATTTACCCCTCTCTACCACTACATTTACCCCTCTCTCCCACTACATTTACCACTACATTTACCCCTCTCTACCACTACATTTACCCCTCTCTCTACCACTACATTTACCCCTCTCTCCCACTACATTTACCACTACATTTACCCCTCTCTCCCACTACATTTACCCCTCTCTACCACTACATTTACCCCTCTCTACCACTACATTTACCCCTCTCTCTCCCACTACATTTACCACTACATTTACCCCTCTCTCCCACTACATTTACCCCCCTCTCTCCCACTACATTTACCCCTCTCTCCCACTACATTTACCCCTCTCTCTCCCACTACATTTACCACTACATTTACCCCTCTCTCCCACTACATTTACCCCTCTCTCCCACTACATTTACCCCTCTCTCTCCCACTACATTTACCCCTCTCTCTCCCACTACATTTACCACTACATTTACCCCTCCCTCCCACTACATTTACCCCTATCTACCACTACATTTACCCCTCTCTCTCCCACTACATTTACCACTACATTTACCCCTCTCTCTCCCACTACATTTACCACTACATTTACCCCTCTCTCCCACTACATTTACCCCCTCTCTCCCACTACATTTACCCCTCTCTCCCACTACATTTACCCCTCTCTCTCCCACTACATTTACCACTACATTTACCCCTCTCTCCCACTACATTTACCCCTCTCTCCCACTACATTTACCCCTCTCTCTCCCACTACATTTACCCCTCTCTCTCCCACTACATTTACCACTACATTTACCCCTCCCTCCCACTACATTTACCCCTATCTACCACTACATTTACCCCTCTCTCTCCCACTACATGTACCACTACATTTACCCCTCTCTCTCCCACTACATTTACCACTACATTTACCCCTCTCTCCCACTACATGTACCCCTCTCTCCCACTACATTTACCCCTCTCTCCCACTACATTTACCCCTCTCTCTCCCACTACATTTACCCCTCTCTCCCACTACATTTACCCCTCTCTACCACTACATTTACCCCTCTCTACCACTACATTTACCCCTCTCTACCACTACATTTACCCCTCTCTCCCAATACATTTACCCCTCTCTCCCACTACATTTACCCCTCTCTCCCAGTACATTTACCACTACATTTACCCCTCTCTACCACTACATTTACCCCTCTCTACCACTACATTTACCCCTCTCTCCCACTACATTTACCACTACATTTACCCCTCTCTACCACTACATTTACCCCTCTCTCTACCACTACATTTACCCCTCTCTCCCACTACATTTACCACTACATTTACCCCTCTCTACCACTACATTTACCCCTCTCTACCACTACATTTACCCCCCTCTCTCCCACTACATTTGCCACTACATTTACCCCTCTCTCCCACTACATTTACCCCTCTCTACCACTACAATTACCCCTCTCTCCCACTACATTTACCACTACATTTACCCCTCTCTCAACTACATTTACCCCTCTCTACCACTACATTTACCCCTCTCTACCACTACATTTACCCCTCTCTCCCACTACATTTACCACTACATTTACCCCTCTCTACCACTACATTTACCCCTCTCTCTACCACTACATTTACCCCTCTCTCCCACTACATTTACCACTACATTTACCCCTCTCTACCACTACATTTACCCCTCTCTACCACTACATTTACCCCCCTCTCTCCCACTACATTTGCCACTACATTTACCCCTCTCTCCCACTACATTTACCCCTCTC
Organism: Oncorhynchus clarkii lewisi; assembly: GCF_045791955.1. Classification (NCBI taxonomy): domain Eukaryota; kingdom Metazoa; phylum Chordata; class Actinopteri; order Salmoniformes; family Salmonidae; genus Oncorhynchus; species Oncorhynchus clarkii. The sequence goes on from NC_092150.1 coordinate 92,229,398, forward strand.
TACCACTACAATTACCCCTCTCTCCCACTACATTTACCACTACATTTACCCCTCTCTCCCACTACATTTACCACTACATTTACCGCTCTCTACCACTACATTTACCCCTCTCTACCACTACATTTACCCCTCTCTACCACTACATTTACCCCTCTCTCTACCACTACATTTACCCCTCTCTCTCCCACTACATTTACCACTACATTTACCCCTCTCTCCCACTACATTTACCACTACATTTACCCCTCTCTACCACTACATTTACCCCCTCTCTCCCCCTACATTTACCCCCCTCTCTCCCCCTACATTTACCCCCCTCTCTCCCACTACATTTACCCCTCTCTCCCACTACATTTACCCCTCTCTCCCACTACATTTACCCCTCTCTCCCACTACATTTACCCCTCTCTCTACCACTACATTTACCCCTCTCTCTCCCACTACATTTACCCCTCTCTACCACTACATTTACCCCTCTCTACCACTACATTTACCCCTCTCTCCCACTACATTTACCCCTCTCTCCCACTACATTTACCCCTCTCTCTCTCTACCACTACATTGAGCCCTCTCTCTCTACCACTACATTTACCCCTCTCTCTACCACTACATTGACCCCTCTCTCTCTACCACTACATTTACCCCTCTCTCTCTACCACTACATTTACCCCTCTCTCTCTCTACCACTACATTTACCCCTCTCTCTCTACCACTACATTTACCCCTCTCTCTCTCCCACTACATTTACCCCTCTCTCTCTACCACTACATTTACCCCTCTCTCTACCACTACATTTACCCCTCTCTCTCCCACTACATTTACCCCTCTCTCTCCCACTACATTCACCCCTCTCTACCACTACATTTACCCCTCTCTCTACCACTACATTTACCCCTCTCTCTACCACTTCATTTACCCCTCTCTACCACTACATTTACCCCTCTCTACCACTACATTTACCACTACATTTACCCCTCTCTACCACTACATTTACCCCTCTCTCTCCCACTACATTTACCACTACATTTACCCCTCTCTCCCACTACATTTACCCCTCTCTACCACTACATATACCCCTCTCTACCACTACATTTACCCCTCTCTCTCCCACTACATTTACCACTACATTTACCCCTCTCTCCCACTACATTTACCCCTATCTACCACTACATTTACCCCTCTCTCTCCCACTACATTTACCACTACATTTACCCCTCTCTCCCACTACATTTACCCCCCTCTCTCCCACTACATTTACCCCTCTCTCCCACTACATTTACCCCTCTCTCTCCCACTACATTTACCACTAGATTTACCCCTCTCTACCACTACATTTACCCCTCTCTCCCACTACATTTACCCCCCTCTCTCCCACTACATTTACCCCTCTCTCTCCCACTACATTTACCACTACATTTACCCCTCCCTCCCACTACATTTACCCCTATCTACCACTACATTTACCCCTCTCTCTCCCACTACATTTACCACTACATTTACCCCTCTCTCTCCCACTACATTTACCACTACATTTACCCCTCTCTCCCACTACATTTACCCCCCTCTCTCCCACTACATTTACCCCTCTCTCCCACTACATTTACCCCTCTCTCTCCCACTACATTTACCACTACATTTACCCCTCTCTCCCACTACATTTACCCCTCTCTCTCCCACTACATTTACCCCTCTCTCTCCCACTACATTTACCCCTCTCTCCCACTACATTTACCCCTCTCTACCACTACATTTACCCCTCTCTACCACTACATTTACCCCTCTCTACCACTACATTTACCCCTCTCTCCCAATACATTTACCCCTCTCTCCCACTACATTTACCCCTCTCTCCCAGTACATTTACCACTACATTGACCCCTCTCTACCACTACATTTACCCCTCTCTACCACTACATTTACCCCTCTCTCCCACTACATTTACCACTACATTTACCCCTCTCTACCACTACATTTACCCCTCTCTCTACCACTACATTTACCCCTCTCTCCCACTACATTTACCACTACATTTACCCCTCTCTACCACTACATTTACCCCTCTCTACCACTACATTTACCCCCCTCTCTCCCACTACATTTGCCACTACATTTACCCCTCTCTCCCACTACATTTACCCCTCTCTACCACTACAATTACCCCTCTCTCCCACTACATTTACCACTACATTTACCCCTCTCTCAACTACATTTACCCCTCTCTCCCACTACATTTACCACTACATTTACCCCTCTCTACCACTACATTTACCCCTCTCTCTACCACTACATTTACCCCTCTCTCCCACTACATTTACCACTACATTTACCCCTCTCTACCACTACATTTACCCCTCTCTACCACTACATTTACCCCTCTCTACCACTACATTTACCCCTCTCTCTACCACTACATTTACCCCTCTCTCTCCCACTACATTTACCACTACATTTACCCCTCTCTCCCACTACATTTACCACTACATTTACCCCTCTCTACCACTACATTTACCCCCCTCTCTCCCCCTACATTTACCCCCCTCTCTCCCACTACATTTACCCCTCTCTCCCACTACATTTACCCCTCTCTCCCACTACATTTACCCCTCTCTCCCACTACATTTACCCCTCTCTCTACCACTACATTTACCCCTCTCTCTCTACCACTACATTTACCCCTCTCTCTCTACCACTACATTTACCCCTCTCTCTACCACTACATTTACCCCTCTCTCTCCCACTACATTTACCCCTCTCTCCCACTACATTTACCCCTCTCTCTACCACTACATTTACCCCTCTCTCTCCCACTACATTTACCCCTCTCTACCACTACATTTACCCCTCTCTACCACTACATTTACCCCTCTCTCCCACTACATTTACCCCTCTCTCCCACTACATTTACCCCTCTCTCTCTCTACCACTACATTGAGCCCTCTCTCTCTACCACTACATTTACCCCTCTCTCTACCACTACATTGACCCCTCTCTCTCTACCACTACATTTACCCCTCTCTCTCTACCACTACATTTACCCCTCTCTCTCTACCACTACATTTACCCCTCTCTCTCTACCACTACATTTACCCCTCTCTCTCTCTACCACTACATTTACCCCTCTCTCTCTACCACTACATTTACCCCTCTCTCTCTCCCACTACATTTACCCCTCTCTCTCTACCACTACATTTACCCCTCTCTCTCCCACTACATTTACCCCTCTCTCTCCCACTACATTTACCCCTCTCTCTCCCACTACATTCACCACTCTCTACCACTACATTTACCCCTCTCTCTACCACTACATTTACCCCTCTCTCTACCACTTCATTTACCCCTCTCTACCACTACATTTACCCCTCTCTACCACTACATTTACCACTACATTTACCCCTCTCTACCACTACATTTACCCCTCTCTCTCCCACTACATTTACCACTACATTTACCCCTCTCTCCCACTACATTTACCCCTCTCTACCACTACATTTACCCCTCTCTACCACTACATTTACCCCTCTCTCTCCCACTACATTTACCACTACATTTACCCCTCTCTCCCACTACATTTACCCCTATCTACCACTACATTTACCCCTCTCTCTCCCACTACATTTACCACTACATTTACCCCTCTCTCCCACTACATTTACCCCCCTCTCTCCCACTACATTTACCCCTCTCTCCCACTACATTTACCCCTCTCTCTCCCACTACATTTACCACTACATTTACCCCTCTCTCCCACTACATTTACCCCTCTCTCCCACTACATTTACCCCTCTCTCTCCCACTACATTTACCCCTCTCTCTCCCACTACATTTACCACTACATTTACCCCTCCCTCCCACTACATTTACCCCGATCTACCACTACATTTACCCCTCTCTCTCCCACTACATTTACCACTACATTTACCCCTCTCTCTCCCACTACATTTACCACTACATTTACCCCTCTCTCCCACTACATTTACCCCCCTCTCTCCCACTACATTTACCCCTCTCTCCCACTACATTTACCCCTCTCTCTCCCACTACATTTACCACTACATTTACCCCTCTCTCCCACTACATTTACCCCTCTCTCTCCCACTACATTTACCCCTCTCTCTCCCACTACATTTACCCCTCTCTCCCACTACATTTACCCCTCTCTACCACTACATTTACCCCTCTCTACCACTACATTTACCCCTCTCTACCACTACATTTACCCCTCTCTCCCAATACATTTACCCCTCTCTCCCACTACATTTACCCCTCTCTCCCAGTACATTTACCACTACATTGACCCCTCTCTACCACTACATTGACCCCTCTCTACCACTACATTGACCCCTCTCTACCACTACATTTACCCCTCTCTACCACTACATTTACCCCTCTCTCCCACTACATTTACCACTACATTTACCCCTCTCTACCACTACATTTACCCCTCTCTCTACCACTACATTTACCCCTCTCTCCCACTACATTTACCACTACATTTACCCCTCTCTACCACTACATTTACCCCTCTCTACCACTACATTTACCCCCCTCTCTCCCACTACATTTGCCACTACATTTACCCCTCTCTCCCACTACATTTACCCCTCTCTACCACTACAATTACCCCTCTCTCCCACTACATTTACCACTACATTTACCCCTCTCTCAACTACATTTACCCCTCTCTACCACTACATTTACCCCTCTCTACCACTACATTTACCCCTCTCTCCCACTACATTTACCACTACATTTACCCCTCTCTACCACTACATTTACCCCTCTCTCTACCACTACATTTACCCCTCTCTCCCACTACATTTACCACTACATTTACCCCTCTCTACCACTACATTTACCCCTCTCTACCACTACATTTACCCCCCTCTCTCCCACTACATTTGCCACTACATTTACCCCTCTCTCCCACTACATTTACCCCTCTCTACCACTACAATTACCCCTCTCTCCCACTACATTTACCACTACATTTACCGCTCTCTACCACTACATTTACCCCTCTCTACCACTACATTTACCCCTCTCTACCACTACATTTACCCCCCTCTCTCCCACTACATTTGCCACTACATTTACCCCTCTCTCCCACTACATTTACCCCTCTCTACCACTACATTTACCCCTCTCTCCCACTACATTTACCACTACATTTACCGCTCTCTACCACTACATTTACCCCTCTCTACCACTACATTTACCCCTCTCTACCACTACATTTACCCCTCTCTCTACCACTACATTTACCCCTCTCTCTCCCACTACATTTACCACTACATTTACCCCTCTCTCCCACTACATTTACCACTACATTTACCCCTCTCTACCACTACATTTACCCCCCTCTCTCCCCCTACATTTACCCCCCTCTCTCCCACTACATTTACCCCTCTCTCCCACTACATTTACCCCTCTCTCCCACTACATTTACCCCTCTCTCCCACTACATTTACCCCTCTCTCTACCACTACATTTACCCCTCTCTCTCTACCACTACATTTACCCCTCTCTCTCTACCACTACATTTACCCCTCTCTCTCTACCACTACATTTACCCCTCTCTCTACCACTACATTTACCCCTCTCTACCACTACATTTACCCCTCTCTACCACTACATTTACCCCTCTCTACCACTACAATTACCCCTCTCTCCCACTACATTTACCACTACATTTACCGCTCTCTACCACTACATTTACCCCTCTCTACCACTACATTTACCCCTCTCTCTCCCACTACATTTACCACTACATTTACCCCTCTCTCCCACTACATTTACCACTACATTTACCGCTCTCTACCACTACATTTACCCCTCTCTACCACTACATTTACCCCTCTCTACCACTACATTTACCCCTCTCTCTCCCACTACATTTACCACTACATTTACCCCTCTCTCCCACTACATTTACCACTACATTTACCCCTCTCTACCACTACATTTACCCCCCTCTCTCCCCCTACATTTACCCCCCTCTCTCCCACTACATTTACCCCTCTCTCCCACTACATTTACCCCTCTCTCCCACTACATTTACCCCTCTCTCCCACTACATTTACCCCTCTCTCCCACTACATTTACCCCTCTCTCTACCACTACATTTACCCCTCTCTCTCTACCACTACATTTACCCCTCTCTCTACCACTACATTTACCCCTCTCTCTACCACTACATTTACCCCTCTCTCTCCCACTACATTTACCCCTCTCTACCACTACATTTACCCCTCTCTACCACTACATTTACCCCTCTCTCCCACTACATTTACCCCTCTCTCTCTACCACTACATTTACCCCTCTCTCTCTCTACCACTACATTGACCCCTCTCTCTCTACCACTACATTTACCCCTCTCTCTACCACTACATTGACCCCTCTCTCTCTACCACTACATTTACCCCTCTCTCTCTACCACTACATTTACCCCTCTCTCTCTACCACTACATTTACCCCTCTCTCTCTCTACCACTACATTTACCCCTCTCTCTCTACCACTACATTTACCCCTCTCTCTCTCCCACTACATTTACCCCTCTCTCTCCCACTACATTTACCCCTCTCTACCACTACATTTACCCCTCTCTACCACTACATTTACCCCTCTCTCCCACTACATTTACCCCTCTCTACCACTACATTTACCCCTCTCTCCCACTACATTTACCCCTCTCTCTCTACCACTACATTTACCCCTCTCTCTCTACCACTACATTGACCCCTCTCTCTCTACCACTACATTTACCACTCTCTCTACCACTACATTGACCCCTCTCTCTCTACCACTACATTTACCCCTCTCTCTCTACCACTACATTTACCCCTCTCTCTCTACCACTACATTTACCCCTCTCTCTCTCTACCACTACATTTACCCCTCTCTCTCTACCACTACATTTTTGTGTTGTTCAGTCTCCCTGTGATACTGTAATATTTCCACAGAGATGAAGAAACAGCAACCAGATCAGATTGTAGTAAGATGCTGATCTGACAGCTTTGAGACACACACAGTCTGCCTACATTAGACCGTGTCTGATGGGCCCTGGACCAAAGTAGTGCACGGTATAGGGAATAGGGTACTAGGGATGTTGTGGTACCCTGGGCCTGTGTTATAAAGTGTTTTCCAATAGGAGTGCTGACCTAGGATACATTTTAATGGACGAGGTGCACGTAATGCAACACCAGCACTTCTCCTCTGACGTGCTTTATGTCCCTCTGGTGTTTCCATCCAGGATTTACCTCAGTGATTTACCTAAAAGGCTCAGAACTACACGGACTGGATTTCTCTTTCCATCTCCGCGGACCGGCGCCCGTGTCTCACCGGGCCATGTCTCCGGAGGACCTATTCTCACTTGGGGTCAAAGGCTTTTACATAACAGTGGTCAACGTCAACGCCTTCTCACATTACAACTGTCTGGCTTGTTGATTCTGCTCTTTTCCAGTCATCACTGTCAGCCCCAGCTAGCACCATTTCACTAGTACAATATAAGGGTGTATATGCTAGTGCAGCGCTGGTGTCTGTGTGGACGGGCGGCGCTGGTGACGGGCGGCGCTGGTGACGGGCGGCGTTGGTGACGGGCGGCGCTGGTGGTGGGCGGCGCTGGTGGCTGGTGGCGGGCGGCGCTGGTGGCGGGCGGAGCTGGTGATGGGTGGAGCTGGTGACGGGCAGAGCTGGTGACGGGTGGATGGATGGAGCTGGTGTCTGCGTGGATGGGCGGAGCTGGTGTCTGCGTGGGCGGGCGGAGCTGGTGTCTGCGTGGGCGGGCGGAGCTGGTGTCTGCGTGGGCGGGCGGAGCTGGTGTCTGCGTGGCGTTAGCCGTGGGCAGATCTCTGAGCAGTGAAGCTGTGGTCGGTATCTTGAGGTCACCAGTGATGTCCGGGTTGAGCCTCTGATCCTGTGTGATTTTATGCTCAGAATCAAATTCTTACTACAGTGATGACGACGTGTGTTTGAGTTCATCTCTGGTTAATTTGTGATTTCTATCCAGTGACTGGTGCTTGTTGATTTGTGTTCCTTACTTGGCCATTACAGAGGTACTGAGTCTCTGCTCATGTGTAATTGACTACTTAGTCAATGCTAACGACTTAGTCAATGCTAACGACTTAGTCAATGCTAACTACTTAGTCAATGCTAACGACTTAGTCAATGCTTACTACTTAGCATGAGGACTGCAGATGTGGCCAGGGCAATAAATTATAATGTCTGTACTGTGAGACGCCTAAGACAGTACTACAGGGAGACAGGACGGACAGGTGATCGTCCTCGCAGTGGCAGACCACGTGTAACACCTGCACAGGATCGGTACATGTGAACATCACACCTGCAGGACAGGTACAGGAAGGCAACAACTGCCCGAGTTACACCAGGAACACACAATCCCTCCATCAGTGCTCAGACTGTCCGCAATAGGCTGAGAGAGGCTGGACTGAGGGCTTGTAGGCCTGTTGTAAGGCAGGTCCTCACCAGACATCACTGGCAACAACATCGCCTATGGGCACAAACCCACCGTCGCTGGATCAGACAGGACTGGCTAAAAGTGCTCTTCACTGACGAGTCGCGGTTTTGTCTCACCAGGGGTGATGGTCGGATTCGCGTTTATCGTGGAAGGAATGAGCGTTACACTGAAGCCTGTACTCTGGAGCGGGATCGATTTGGAGGTGGAGGGTCCATCATGATCTGGTGCGGTGTGTCACACATCGGACTGAGCTTATAGTCATTGCAGGCAATCTCAACGCTGTGCGTTACAGGGAAGTGGTTCAAGTGGCTCATCCTGACATGACCCTCCAGCATGACAATGCCACCAGCCATTCTCTGCGTGATTTCCTGCAAGACAGGAATGTCGGTGTTCTGCCATGGCCAGCGACGAGCCCGGATCTCAAACTCATTGAGCACGTTTGGGACTTGTTGGATCGGAGGGTGAGGGCTAGGGCCATTCCCCCCCAGAGATGTCTGGGACCTGTTGGATCGGAGGGTGAGGACTAGGGCCATTCCCCCCCAGAGATGTCTGGGACCTGTTGGATCGGAGGGTGAAGGCTAAGGCCATTCCCCCCAGAGATGTCTGGGACATGTTGGATCGGAGGGTGAGGGCTAGGGCCATTCCTTCCAGAGATGTCTGGGACCTGTTGGATCGGAGGGTGAGGGCTAAGGCCGTTCCCCCAGAGATGTCTGGGACCTGTTGGATCGGAGGGTGAGGGCTAAGGCCATTCCCCCCCAGAGATGTCTGGGACCTGTTGGATCGGAGGGTGAGGGCTAGGGCCATTCCCCCCCAGAGATGTCTGGGACCTGTTGGATCGGAGGGTGAGGGCTAGGGCCATTCCCCCCAGAGATGTCTGGGACCTGTTGGATCGGAGGGTGAGGGCTAGGGCCATTCCCCCCCAGAGATGTCTGGGACCTGTTGGATCGGAGGGTGAGGGCTAGGGCCATTCCCCCCAGAGATGTCTGGGACCTGTTGGATCGGAGGGTGAGGGCTAGGGCCATTCCCCCCTGAAAGTCTGGGAACTGTTGGATCGGAGGGTGAGGGCTAGGGCCATTCCCCCCTGAAATGTCTGGGAACTGTTGGATCGGAGGGTGAGGGCTAGGGCCATTCCCCCCTGAAGTGTTTGGGAACTTGCAGGTGCCTTGGTGGAAGAGTGGGGTAACATCTGACAGCAAGAACTAACTAATCTGGTGCAGTCCATGAGGAGGAGATTCACTGCAGTACTTAATGCAGCTGGTGGCCACATCAGATATTGACTGTTACTTTTGATTTTGACTTCCCTCTTTGTTCACGTGCAAAGTATTAGCATTTCTATCGGCGCAGTTTTCAGCTGTGTAGTGAAGTCCTTTGTCTTTTCTCCCGCTCTTTCTTACATGCTCCTCCCGTTCCATCATATTAGTGTAGTCCACTAGGGACTTTTTATTGCAGTATGTAGTAATCAATGTGTAACCTATTCTGTTTGTGCATGTAATAATGTGTGGTTAGTTAGTTAGTTAGTAAATATATAATTAAGCCGATGTGTATATCGCTGATTCATATTTTATGCTAGGGTTCGTGCAGATATCGAAGGGTTTTGCGACATTCAGAAAGCGACTGATAGAAGAACAATTAATGAATGACTGAAATGTGATTTATATCTTTAGAGTTAATTCAGAAAACGGCTACTTTTTCATGGTTCCCCAAAATTGCCGATGAGTTAGTTGTTACATGTGTAATTTAATCATCGTGATAATTAAACAGTTAATCAATTTGATAAAACCATCGTCATCACATTTCTGACACGACTTCGTCAATGATTACTGTTTACTCAATGCTTACTACTCAATGATTACTACTCAGTCAATGCTTACTACTCAGTCAGTGCTTACTACTCAATGCTTACTACTCAGTCAATGCTTACTGTTTAGTCAATGCTTACTACTCAATGATTACTACTCAGTCAATGCTTACTACTCAGTCAGTGCTTACTACTCAATGCTTACTACTCAGTCAATGCTTACTGTTTAGTCAATGCTTACTACTCAATGCTTACTACTCAGTCAGTGCTTACTACTCAGTCAGTGCTTACTACTCAGTCAGTGATTACTACTCAGTCAATGCTTACTACTCAGTCAGTGCTTACTACTCAATGCTTACTACTCAGTCAGTGCTTACTACTCAATGATTACTACTCAGTCAGTGCTTACTACTCAATGATTACTACTTAGTCAATGCTTACTGTTTAGTCAATGCTTACTAGTCAATGCTTACTACTCAGTCAGTGCTTACTACTCAATGCTTACTACTCAGTCAGTGCTTGCTACTCAGTCAGTGCTTACTACTCAGTCAATGCTTACTACTCAGTCAGTGCTTACTACTCAATGATTACTACTCAGTCAGTGCTTACTACTCAATGATTACTACTTAGTCAATGATTACTACTCAGTGCTTACTACTCAGTCAGTGTTAACGACTCTGTCGACAGTACAGAAATAGTATGAAAGCTGGAAACTGTCCAACCCCCAGTGTTTACTACAGTCATGACCAGTGTTTACTACAGTCATGACCAGTGTTTACTACAGTCATGACCAGTGTTTACTACAGTCATGACCCGTGTTTACTACAGTCATGACCCGTGTTTACTACAGTCATGACCCGCGTTTACTACAGTCATGACCAGCGTTTACTACAGTCATGACCCGTGTTTACTACAGTCATGACCCGTGTTTACTACAGTCATGACCCGTGTTTACTACAGTCATGACCAGCGTTTACTACAGTCATGACCAGTGTTTACTACAGTCATGACCCGTGTTTACTACAGTCATGACCCGTGTTTACTACAGTCATGACCCGTGTTTACTACAGTCATGACCCGTGTTTACTACAGTCATGACCAGCGTTTACTACAGTCATGACCCGCGTTTACTACAGTCATGACCCGTGTTTACTACAGTCATGACCCGTGTTTACTACAGTCATGACCCGTGTTTACTACAGTCATGACCAGCGTTTACTACAGTCATGACCCGCGTTTACTACAGTCATGACCCGTGTTTACTACAGTCATGACCCGTGTTTACTACAGTCATGACCAGCGTTTACTACAGTCATGACCCGTGTTTACTACAGTCATGACCCGTGTTTACTACAGTCATGACCCGTGTTTACTACAGTCATGACCAGTGTTTACTACAGTCATGACCCGTGTTTACTACAGTCATGACCCGTGTTCACTACAGTCATGACCAGTGTTTACTACAGTCATGACCCGTGTTTACTACAGTCATGACCCGTGTTCACTACAGTCATGACCAGTGTTTACTACAGTCATGACCAGTGTTTACTACAGTCATGACCCGCGTTTACTACAGTCATGACCCGCGTTTACTACAGTCATGACCCGTGTTTACTACAGTCATGACCCGTGTTTACTACAGTCATGACCCGCGTTTACTACAGTCATGACCCGTGTTTACTACAGTCATGACCCGTGTTTACTACAGTCATGACCCGTGTTTACTACAGTCATGACCAGCGTTTACTACAGTCATGACCCGCGTTTACTACAGTCATGACCCGTGTTTACTACAGTCATGACCCGTGTTTACTACAGTCATGACCCGCGTTTACTACAGTCATGACCCGCGTTTTGTTTTATACGTGAACACGCTACAATGTTCGGGTTTCTGGGGTCAAGAGTGGTTGACTTCCGGTCAGAATGAAATGCTTACTACTGTGTTTTTAATGTCGTCTCCGTGGTCATCGTGTTTGTTTTGCGGTCCTGCAGGTTGACCCTGGAGCAGAAGGAGTTGTGTCGGAGCAGACTGAAGCTGCTGTGTTACCTGGACCGCCTGGCCACCTACGAGGTAAGACCGCAAACTACAGCTCTTCTCTTCTCCAAAAAAAGTTGTTCTGAAATGGACCTGAGACTTTTCCTCCATGGACCCGAATAAATAACGTTTTAAAATATGGAGGACAGGTCCGACTGGACCCGAAGACGACCAGACCCGACCCCGTATCAGACCCGCTCGGGTCCGATCCGAGTGGGGGAAGCAACAGAAAATATATATTAATGCATGAACCAAGGGAGAGAGGAATGGGGCTGGTAGGAGGGGCCTGCTGTGTGTTTGTGACCTGCTGTGTGTTTGTGGCTGAGTGGCGCGAGGAGGAGCGAGACTGTAGTTACCTGTACTGAACCTCGAGAGCAGTGGTTCTCAAACGTTTTATCATCCCATACCCCTTCAAACATTCAACCTCCAGCTGTACCCCCCTCTAGCACCAGGGTCAGCTGTACCCCCTCCAGCACCAGGGTCAGCTGTACCTCCTCTAGCACCAGGGTCAGCTGTACCCCCTCCAGCACCAGGGTCAGCTGTACCCCCCTCTAGCACCAGGGTCAGCTGTACCTCCTCTAGCACCAGGGTCAGCTGTACCCCCTCTAGCACCAGGGTCAGCTGTACCCCCTCTAGCACCAGGGTCAGCTGTACCCCCTCTAGCACCAGGGTCAGCTGTACCCCCTCTAGCACCAGGGTCAGCTGTACCCCCTCTAGCACCAGGGTCAGCTGTACCCCCTCTAGCGCCAGGGTCAGCTGTACCCCCTCTAGCGCCAGGGTCAGCTGTACCCCCTCTAGCGCCAGGGTCAGCTGTACCCCCTCTAGCGCCAGGGTCAGCTGTACCCCCTCTAGCGCCAGGGTCAGCTGTACCCCCTCTAGCACCAGGGTCAGCTGTACCCCCTCTAGCACCAGGGTCAGCTGTACCCCCTCTAGCGCCAGGGTCACCTGTACCCCCTCTAGCGCCAGGGTCAGCTGTACCCCCTCTAGCACCAGGGTCAGCTGTACCCCCTCTAGCACCAGGGTCAGCTGTACCCCCTCTAGCACCAGGGTCAGCTGTACCCCCTCTAGCACCAGGGTCAGCTGTACCCCCTCTAGCACCAGGGTCAGCTGTACCCCCTCTAGCACCAGGGTCAGCTGTACCCCCTCTAGCACCAGGGTCAGCTGTACCCCCTCTAGCACCAGGGTCATCTGTACCCCCTCTAGCACCAGGGTCAGCTGTACCCCCTCTAGCACCAGGGTCAGCTGTACCCCCTCTAGCACCAGGGTCAGCTGTACCCCCTCTAGCACCAGGGTCAGCTGTTCCCCCTCTAGCACCAGGGTCAGCTGTACCCCCTCTAGCACCAGGGTCAGCTGTACCCCCTCTAGCACCAGGGTCAGCTGTTCCCCCTCTAGCACCAGGGTCAGCTGTACCCCCTCTAGCACCAGGGTCAGCTGTACCCCCTCTAGCACCAGGGTCAGCACACTCTCAAATGTTGTTTTTTTGCCATCATTGTAAGCCTGCCACACACACACACACACACACACACACACTATACAATACATTAATTAAACATTAGAATGAGTGTGAGTTTGTCACGACCCGGCTCGTGGGAAGTGACGAAGAGCTCTTATAGGACCAGGGCACAAATAATAATATAATAATAATCAATAATGTTGCTCTTTAATTAATCTTTTAATAATGTTGCTCTTTAATTATCTTACATTAAACTTTATTTGAAGAGAAAAAAACATCCCCCAAACAGTCGTGTGAGAAACTCGTCATCATCAAGCGCTCAGACAAGACATTATGGTCAGTAAAGAAAACTTTAAGCTCGTCTCTCATTTCAAAAACACGTGTCAATACTTTGCCCCTTGATAACCAGCTCACTGTGTTGAGGATCAGCGTGGTGGATGTGCTGTTACCCTCACCACCTGGGGGCGGCCCGTCAGGAAGTCCAGGATCCAGTTGCAGAGGGAGGTGTTTAGTCCCAGGTTCCTTAGCTTAGTGATGAGCTTGGAGAGCACTATGGTGTTGAACGCTGAGCTGTAGTCAATGAATAGCATTATTACATAGGTGTTCCTCTAGTCCAGGTGGGTGAGGGCAGTGTGGAGTGAAATAGCCTCATCTGTGGATTTGTTAACATGGGTATTTTTAACACTTTATTGTTTTAATAGAGTGGTTAAGGTCTGCCCTACACCAAGTTAACAAACCTGTTTCCTGTTTAGTAGTGTGGTGGATGGGACTACCAGCTCTCTGTAACCTAGAGGGCAACCAGTGGGTCCATCTCCTCTATACCACCCACCTGGTAGTGTGGTGGATGGGACTACCAGCTCTCTGTAACCTAGAGGACAACCAGTGGGTCCATCTCCTCTATACCACCCACCTGGTAGTTTGGTGGATGGGACTACCAGCTCTCTGTAACCTATAGGACAACCAGTGGGTCCATCTCCTCTATACCACCCACCTGGTAGTGTGGTGGATGGGACTACCAGCTCTCTGTAACCTCCCTCTCTCCCCCGTTCACCCTCTACCTCCCCCTCTCTAGGATATATTAGGTGGTCCCGATGCTGCAGAACAGAGATATGACTCAGAGTTCTTTAAGAAGTTCCGGAACCAGAATATCATTCTGTCAGCCAGAACCTACGCCAGGGTAAACCCTTCTTCTGTACCCTTACACTGTGTCTCTGTCGTCTCTGTCGTCTCTGTCGTCTCTGTCTCTGTCTCTCTGTCGTCTCTGTCTCTCTGTCGTCTCTGTCTCTCTGTCGTCTCTGTCTCTCTGTCGTCTCTGTCTCTCTCTCTGTCTCTCTCTCTCTCTGTCTCTCTCTCTCTCTCTCTGTCTCTCTCTCTGTCTCTCTGTCTCTCTGTCGTCTCTGTCTCTCTGTCGTCTCTGTCTCTGTCGTCTCTGTCTCTGTCGTCTCTGTCTCTCTCTGTCGTCTCTGTCTCTCTCTGTCGTCTCTGTCTCTCTCTCTCTCGCTGTCTCTCTCTCTCTCTCTGTCTCTCTCTCTCTCTCTCTCTCTCTGTGTGACTACTTTTGGTTACTACATGATTCCATATGTGTTATTTTCATAGTTTTGATGTCTTCACTATTACTCTACAATGTAAAAATAAAATCCCTTGAGTAGATGTGTCCAACCTTTAGACCGGTGCTGTATATCAACTGTTTATTGATTTATATATATATACAGTGCCTTGCGAAAGTATTCGGCCCCCTTGAACTTTGCGACCTTTTGCCACATTTCAGGCTTCAAACATAAAGATATAAACTGTATTTTTTTGTGAAGAATCAACAACAAGTTGGACACAATCATGAAGTTGAACGACATTTATTGGATATTTCAAACCTTTTTAACAAATCAAAAACTGAAAAATTGGGCGTGCAAAATTATTCAGCCCCCTTAAGTTAATACTTTGTAGCGCCACCTTTTGCTGCGATTACAGCCGTAAGTCGCTTGGGGTATGTCTCTATCAGTTTTGCACATCGAGAGACTGAATTTTTTTCCCATTCCTCCTTGCAAAACAGCTCGAGCTCAGTGAGGTTGGATGGAGAGCATTTGTGAACAGCAGTTTTCAGTTCTTTCCACAGATTCTCGATTGGATTCAGGTCTGGACTTTGACTTGGCCATTCTAACACCTGGATATGTTTATTTTTGAACCATTCCATTGTAGATTTTGCTTTATGTTTTGGATCATTGTCTAGTTGGAAGACAAATCTCGTTCCCAGTCTCAGGTCTTTTGCAGACTCCATCAGGTTTTCTTCCAGAATGGTCCTGTATTTGGCTCCATCCATCTTCCCATCAATTTTAATCTTCCCTGTCCCTGCTGAAGAAAAGCAGGCCCAAACCATGATGCTGCCACCACCATGTTTGACAGTGGGGATGGTGTGTTCAGCTGTGTTGCTTTTACGCCAAACATAACGTTTTGCATTGTTGCCAAAAAGTTCAATTTTGGTTTCATCTGACCAGAGCACCTGCTTCCACATGTTTGGTGTGTCTCCCAGGTGGCTTGTGGCAAACTTTAAACGACACTTTTTATGGATATCTTTAAGAAATGGCTTTCTTCTTGCCACTCTTCCATAAAGGCCAGATTTGTGCAATATACGACTGATTGTTGTCCTATGGACAGAGTCTCCCACCTCAGCTGTAGATCTCTGCAGTTCATCCAGAGTGATCATGGGCCTCTTGGCTGCATCTCTGATCAGTCTTCTCCTTGTATGAGCTGAAAGTTTAGAGGGACGGCCAGGTCTTGGTAGATTTGCAGTGGTCTGATACTCCTTCCATTTCAATATTATCGCTTGCACAGTGCTCCTTGGGATGTTTAAAGCTTGGGAAATCTTTTTGTATCCAAATCCGGCTTTAAACTTCTTCACAACAGTATCTCGGACCTGCCTGGTGTGTTCCTTGTTCTTCATGATGCTCTCTGTGCTTTTAACGGACCTCTGAGACTATCACAGTGCAGGTGCATTTATACGGAGACTTGATTACACACAGGTGGATTGTATTTATCATCATTAGTCATTTAGGTCAACATCGGATCATTCAGAGATCCTCACTGAACTTCTGGAGAGAGTTTGCTGCACTGAAAGTAAAGGGGCTGAATAATTTTGCACGCCCAATTTTTCAGTTTTTGATTTGTTAAAAAAGTTTGAAATATCCAATAAATGTCGTTCCACTTCATGATTGTGTCCCACTTGTTGTTGATTCTTCACAAAAAAATACAGTTTTATATCTTTATGTTTGAAGCCTGAAATGTGGCAAAAGGTCGCAAAGTTCAAGGGGGCCGAATACTTTCGCAAGGCACTGTAAATATATGTTTTCCCTCTACCTAATCTATTTTTTAATATATATATTTTTTGTGTGGGGGGGGGGGGGTGCGTTTGATTATGCTTTGAATGTCCTGTAGCTAAATGGGTTTGTTAAAATCCATCTTTGTCTCTGTTCTGACTTCCTCTTTTCTAATGTCCTGTTTTATACCTCTAGGAGAGTAATGTCCAGGCACTGGACATCCTGTTCACCTATCATGGAGCAGAGCTTCTCCAACACCGATTGGCTATCCTCTTCAACTTCCCAGAAACCACCTCGCCACACGAGTACACCATCCTGCTGCCGGAGGCCTGGTGAGAGAGCGACGCACACACTCATTGTTTTCTATTGGTGTTGATAGTTTTTAGAACACTGATGTCAGTCTGGGGGATGTTGGCCTGGGCCCAGGACACTGATGTCAGTCTGGGGGATGTTGGCCTGGGCCCAGGACACTGATGTCAGTCTGGGGGATGTTGGCCTGGGCCCAGGACACTGATGTCAGTCTGGGGAATGTTGGCCTGGGCCCAGGACGCTGATGTCAGTCTGGGGGATGTTGGCCTGGGCCCAGGACACTGATGTCAGTCTGGGGGATGTTGGCCTGGGCCCAGGACACTGATGTCAGTCTGGGGGATGTTGGCCTGGGCCCAGGACACTGATGTCAGTCTGGGGGATGTTGGCCTGGGCCCAGGACACTGATGTCAGTCTGGGGGATGTTGGCCTGGGCCCAGGACACTGATGTCAGTCTGGGGGATGTTGGCCTGGGCCCAGGACACTGATGTCAGTCTGGGGGATGTTGGCCTGGGCCCAGGACACTGATGTCAGTCTGGGGAATGTTGGCCTGGGCCCAGGACACTGATGTCAGTCTGGGGAATGTTGGCCTGGGCCCAGGACACTGATGTCAGTCTGGGGAATGTTGGCCTGGGCCCAGAACACTGATGTCAGTCTGGGGGATGTTGGCCTGGGCCCAGAACACTGATGTCAGTCTGGGGAATGTTGGCCTGGGCCCAGGACGCTGATGTCAGTCTGGGGAATGTTGGCCTGGGCCCAGGACGCTGATGTCAGTCTGGGGGATGTTGGCCTGGGCCCAGGACGCTGATGTCAGTCTGGGGGATGTTGGCCTGGGCCCAGGACACTGATGTCAGTCTGGGGGATGTTGGCCTGGGCCCAGGACACTGATGTCAGTCTGGGGGATGTTGGCCTGGGCCCAGGACACTGATGTCAGTCTGGGGGATGTTGGCCTGGGCCCAGGACACTGATGTCAGTCTGGGGAATGTTGGCCTGGGCCCAGGACACTGATGTCAGTCTGGGGAATGTTGGCCTGGGCCCAGGACGCTGATGTCAGTCTGGGGAATGTTGGCCTGGGCCCAGGACGCTGATGTCAGTCTGGGGGATGTTGGCCTGGGCCCAGGACGCTGATGTCAGTCTGGGGGATGTTGGCCTGGGCCCAGGACACTGATGTCAGTCTGGGGAATGTTGGCCTGGGCCCAGGACACTGATGTCAGTCTGGGGAATGTTGGCCTGGGCCCAGGACACTGATGTCAGTCTGGGGAATGTTGGCCTGGGCCCAGGACACTGATGTCAGTCTGGGGGATGTTGGCCTGGGCCCAGAACACTGATGTCAGTCTGGGGGATGTTGGCCTGGGCCCAGAACACTGATGTCAGTCTGGGGAATGTTGGCCTGGGCCCAGGACGCTGATGTCAGTCTGGGGAATGTTGGCCTGGGCCCAGGACGCTGATGTCAGTCTGGGGAATGTTGGCCTGGGCCCAGGACACTGATGTCAGTCTGGGGGATGTTGGCCTGGGCCCAGGACACTGATGTCAGTCTGGGGGATGTTGGCCTGGGCCCAGGACACTGATGTCAGTCTGGGGGATGTTGGCCTGGGCCCAGGACACTGATGTCAGTCTGGGGGATGTTGGCCTGGGCCCAGGACACTGATGTCAGTCTGGGGGATGTTGGCCTGGGCCCAGGACACTGTGGTTGATCTGGGGATGTTGGCCTGGGCCCAGAACACTGTGGTTGATCTGGGGATGTTGGCCTGGGCCCAGAACACTGTGGTTGATCTGGGGATGTTGGCCTGGGCCCAGGACACTGGTTGATCTGGGGATGTTGGCCTGGGCCCAGGACACTGTGGTTGTTCTGGGGATGTTGGCCTGAGCCCAGGACACTGATGTCAGTCTGGGGATGTTGGTCTGTGCCCAGGACACTGATGTTGATCTGTGGTTAAAATTAAATAAAATGAAATGATCAGTAAACATTACACTCACAGAAGTTTCAAATTAAATAAAGACAATTCAAATATAATGTCTATATACAGTGTTGTAATGATGTGCAAATAGTTAAAGTACAAAAGGGAAAATAAATCAACATAAATATGGGTTGTATTTACAATGGTGTTTGTTCTTCACTGGTTGCCCTTTTCTCGTGGCAACAGGTCACAGATCTTGCTGCTGTGATGGAACACTGTGGAATTTCAAATTCTTTGTGTGTCTGTGTAATCGTTCGTGTAAAACTGAAAGCGCGAACCACTGCTTTTAATCAGGGCAAGGTGTCTGGTAACATGACCGAATACAAACAGTGCAGCTATTCCCTCCGCAAGGCTATCAAACAAGCTAAGCGTCAGTACAGAGACAAAGTAGAATCTCAATTCAACGGCTCAGACACAAGAGGCATGTGGCAGGGTTTACAGTCAATCACGGACTACAGGAAGAAATCCAGCCCAGTCACGGACCAGGATGTCCTGCTCCCAGGCAGACTAAATAACTTTTTTGCCCGCTTTGAGGACAATACAGTGCCACTGACATGGCCTGCAACGAAAACATGCGGTCTCTCCTTCACTGCAGCCGAGGTGAGTAAGACATTTAAACGTGTTAACCCTCGCAAGGCTGCAGGCCCAGACGGCATCCCCAGCCGCGCCCTCAGAGCATGCGCAGACCAGCTGGCCGGTGTGTTTACGGACATATTCAATCAATCCTTATCCCAGTCTGCTGTTCCCACATGCTTCAAGAGGGCCACCATTGTTCCTGTTCCCAAGAAAGCTAAGGTAACTGAGCTAAACGACTACCGCCCCGTAGCACTCACATCCGTCATCATGAAGTGCTTTGAGAGACTAGTCAAGGACCATATCACCTCCACCCTACCTGACACCCTAGACTCACTCCAATGTGCTTACCGCCCAAATAGGTCCACAGACGATGCAATCTCAACCACACTGCACACTGCCCTAACCCATCTGGACAAGAGGAATACCTATGTGAGAATGCTGATCATCGACTACAGCTCGGCATTTAACACCATAGTGCCCTCCAAACTCATCATCAAGCTCGGGGCCCTGCGTCTGAACCCCGCCCTGTGCAACTGGGTCCTGGACTTCCTGACGGGCCGCCCCCAGGTGGTGAGGGTAGGCAACAACATCTCCTCCCCGCTGATCCTCAACACTGGGGCCCCACAAAGGTGCGTTCTGAGCCCTCTCCTGTACTCCCTGTTCACCCACGACTGCGTGGCCACGCACGCGTCCAACTTAATCATCACCTTAACCCGGACATATGGACGAGCGATGTCAGAGCAGAACGGACTAAGATACAGTAGAATAGGATAGAATGCAGTATATACATAGATTAAGATATAGTAGAATAGTATAGAATACAGTATATACATAGATTAAGATATAGTAGAATAGGATAGAATACAGTATATACATAGACTAAGATATAGTAGAATAGTACAGAATGCAGTATATACATAGACTAAGATATAGTAGAATAGTACAGAATACAGTATATACATAGACTAAGATATAGTAGAATAGTACAGAATACAGTATATACATATGAGATGAGTAATACATAGACTAAGATATAGTAGAATAGTACAGAATGCAGTATATACATATGAGATGAGTAATACATAGACTAAGATATAGTAGAATAGTACAGAATACAGTATATACATATGAGATGAGTAATACATAGACTAAGATATAGTAGAATAGTACAGAATGCAGTATATACATATGAGATGAGTAATACATAGACTAAGATATAGTAGAATAGTACAGAATACAGTATATACATATGAGATGAGTAATACATAGACTAAGATATAGTAGAATAGTACAGAATGCAGTATATACATATGAGATGAGTAATGCAGGATATGTAAACATTATTAAAGTAACTAGTGTTCCACTCCTTAGGGTGGCCAGTGATTTCTAGTCTATGATCTCTTTGGCCTTCCTGTGACATCCTGTGACATCGGGTCGTGTAGGTGTCCTGGAGGGCAGGTAGATTGCCCCCGGTGATGCGTTGTGCAGACCTCACTACCCTCTGGAGAGCCTTACGGTTGAGGGCGGAGCAGTTGCCGTACCAGGCGGTGATACAGCCCAACAGGATGCTCTCGATTGTGCATCTGTAGAAGTTTGTGTTTTTGGTGAACAGCTACATTTCTTCAGCCTCCTGAGGTTGAAGAGGCGCTGTTGTGCCTTCTTCACCACGCTGTCTGTGTGGGTGGACCATTTCAGATGGTCAGTGATGTGTACGCCGAGGAACTTGAATCTTTCCACCTTCTCCACTACTGTCCAGTCGATGTGGATTGGGGGGTGCTCCCTCTGCTGTTTCCTGAAGTCCACGATCATCTCCTCAGCTTTGTTGACGTTGACTGAGAGGTTGTTTTCCTGACACCACACTACCAGAGCTCTTATGGCTTATATTTACATCATACTGCTCTCTCTCTCTCTCACTAAAATTCAGATTTGATTATTTATTGACATTAAATACAATTAGTAGATATTGCTGTAGTAGTATAATGGTACAGTAGTTCAGTAAATACAGTTTAATGCAGATCTCTCGCTCTCATTTCAATTACATTTTCAATTTAAGGGTCTTTATTGGCATGGAAAACACATGTTGACATTACCAAAGCAAATAAAGTAGATAATAAACAAAAGTGAAATAAACAATAAAAATGAACAGTAAACATAGAAGTTCCAAAATAAGAAGTTCATTCAAATGTCATTATTTATATATATACAGTGTTGTAGTGATGCTTCTGTCGCTCACTCTCCTTTCTCCTCTATTCTATTCTATTCTCTCTCCTCTCTCATTTCTATTCTCTCTATTCTCTCTCCTCTCTCATTTCTCTCCTCTCTCTAATCTTTATTCTCTCTCATTTCTCTCCTCTCTCTTCTCTCTATTCTCTCTCCTATCTCCTTTCTCTCTCTCATTTCTCTATTCTCTCTCCTCTCTATTCTCTCTCCTCTCTATTCTCTCTCCTATCTCCTTTCTCTCTCTCATTTCTCTATTCTCTCTCCTCTCCTTTCTCTCTCTCCTTTCTCTCTCTCATTTCTCTATTCTCTCTCCTCTCCTTTCTCTCTATCCTTTCTCTCTCTCATTTCTCTCTTCTCTATTCTCTCTCCTCTCTCCTCTCTATACTCTCTCCTCTCATTTCTCTCCTCTCTATTCTCTCTCCTCTCTCCTTTCTCTCCTCTCTCCTCTCTATTCTCTCTCCTCTCTCCTCTCTATACTCTCTCCTCTCATTTCTCTCCTCTCTATTCTCTATTCTCTCTCCTCTCTCCTTTCTCTCTCTCCTTTCTCTCCTCTCCTCTATTCTCTCTCCTCTTTCCTTTCTCCCTCTCATTTCTCTCCTCTCTATTCTCTCTTCTGTATCTTTATTTTTCTGTATTTCTCTCTCTTTGTGGGGTGTCTGCAGTCTCTTCTCCACTATTTTCCTTCCTCCACCCCCCCTCTCTCTATTCCCCTCGCTCTCAACCCCCTCCTCTCTCTATTCCCCTCGCTCTCAACCCCCTCCTCTCTCTATTCCCCTCGCTCTCAACCCCCTCCTCTCTCTATTCCCCTCGCTCTCAACCCCCCCTCTCTCTATTCCCCTCGCTCTCCACCCCCTCCTCTCTCTATTCCCCTCTCTCTATTCCCCTCGCTCTCAACCCCCTCCTCTCTCTATTCCCCTCGCTCTCAATCCCCTCCTCTCTCTATTCCCCTCGCTCTCAACCCCCTCCTCTCTCTATTCCCCTCGCTCTCAACCCCCTCCTCTCTCTATTCCCCTCGCTCTCAACCCCCCCTCTCTCTATTCCCCTCGCTCTCCACCCCCTCCTCTCTCTATTCCCCTCGCTCTCAACCCCCTCCTCTCTCTATTCCCCTCGCTCTCAACCCCCTCCTCTCTCTATTCCCCTCGCTCTCAACCCCCTCCTCTCTCTATTCCCCTCGCTCTCCACCCCCTCCTCTCTCTATTCCCCTCGCTCTCCACCCCCTCTCTATTCCCCTCGCTCTCCACCCCCTCCTCTCTCTATTCCCCTCGCTCTCCACCCCCTCCTCTCTCTATTCCCCTCGCTCTCCACCCCCTATTCCCCTCGCTCTCCACCCCCTATTCCCCTCGCTCTCCACCCCCTATTCCCCTCGCTCTCCACCCCCTATTCCCCTCGCTCTCCACCCCCTCCTCTCTCTATTCCCCTCGCTCTCCACCCCCTCTCTCTATTCCCCTCGCTCTCCACCCCCTCCTCTCTCTATTCCCCTCGCCTTCCACCCCCTCCTCTCTCTATTCCCCTCGCTCTCCACCCCCTCCTCTCTCTATTCCCCTCGCCTTCCACCCCCTCCTCTCTCTATTCCCCTCGCTCTCCACCCCCTCTCCACCCCCTCTCTCTTTTCCCCTCGCTATCCACCCCCTCCTCTCTCTATTCCCCTTGCTCTCCACCCCCTCCTCTCTCTATTCCCCTCGCTCTCCACCCCCTCCTCTCTCTATTCCCCTCGCTCTCCACCCCCTCCTCTCTCTATTCCCCTCGCTCTCCACCCCCTCCTCTCTCTATTCCCCTCGCTCTCCACCCCCTCCTCTCTCTATTCCCCTCGCTCTCAACCCCCTCCTCTCTCTATTCCCCTCGCTCTCAACCCCCTCCTCTCTCTATTCCCCTCGCTCTCCACCCCCTCTCTCTATTCCCCTCGCTCTCCACCCCCTCTCTCTATTCCCCTCGCTCTCCACCCCCTCTCTCTTTTCCACCCCCTCTCCACCCCTTCTCTCTATTCCCCTCGCTCTCCACCCCCTCTCTCTATTCCCCTCGCTCTCAACCCCCTCCTCTCTCTATTCCCCTCGCTCTCCACCCCCTCTCTCTATTCCCCTCGCTCTCCACCCCCTCCTCTCTATTCCCCTCGCTATCCACCCCCTCCTCTCTCTATTCCCCTCGCCACCCCTCCCTCTATAACTGCTTCCCGGCAGGGCTCTGCTGGCTCTACCTGCAGCAGAGCGGACTCTGAAAGCATCAGTCTGACTAGAGGAGAAATAGAAGTGTCTTCATCGTAATGTTGTAGGGCTTGTAAGGTTTCTCGAACACACCTGTCCCTAGGTGTCCACAAGTCTCTCTCTCTTAATCAAAATTGGATTTGTTTTCGAATCCTTTGTGGGTCTGTGTAATCTGAGGGAAATGTCTCCTAATATGGTCATACAAAGTAATTATCTTTTTGTTTTCTCATGATTTGGTCTCTCCCTTTTTCTCTCTCTCTCCCCTATTTCTTTCGGGTTATCTCGTTCTCTCGCTCTAGTAGAGGCTTATGTAGATATGAGGAACATGGGCAGAATGAATAATTAACTTATTTCATTGATATCTGCTCTCTGTGCTCTCTTTCTCTTCTGCTCTCTCTCTCTCTGTCACTCTCTGTCGCTCTCTGTCACTCTCTGTCACTGTCGCTCTCTGTCTCACTTTCGCTGCCTTCTTAAGACAATGTTTTCTCCCTAGACCGTGAGTTTTTAGAGAACAGAGCGAGAGAGAGAGAGGGGGAGAGAGGGATGCAGGAAGATTGAGTTGGTATATCTACAGTGCCTTGCGAAAGTATTCGGCCCCCTTGAACTTTGCGACCTTTTGCCACATTTCAGGCTTCAAACATAAAGATATAAAACTGTCTTTTTTTGTGAAGAATCAACAACAAGTGGGACACAATCATGAAGTGGAACGACATTTATTGGATATTTCAAACTTTTTTAACAAATCAAAACTGAAAAATTGGGCTTGCAAAATTATTCAGCCCCCTTAAGTTAATACTTTGTAGCGCCACCTTTTGCTGCGATTACAGCTGTAAGTCCACAGATTCTCGATTGGATTCAGGTCTGGACTTTGACTTGGCCATTCTAACACCTGGATATGTTTATTTTTGAACCATTCCATTGTAGATTTTGCTTTATGTTTTGGATCATTGTCTAGTTGGAAGACAAATCTCCGTCCCAGTCTCAGGTCTTTTGCAGACTCCATCAGGTTTTCTTCCAGAATGGTCCTGTATTTGGCTCCATCCATCTTCCCATCAATTTTAACCATCTTCCCTGTCCCTGCTGAAGAAAAGCAGGCCCAAACCATGATGCTGCCACCACCATGTTTGACAGTGGGGATGGTGTGTTCAGGGTGATGCGCTGTGTTGCTTTTACGCCAAACATAACGTTTTGCATTGTTGCCAAAAAGTTCAATTTTGCTTTCATCTGACCAGAGCACCTTCTTCCACATGTTTGGTGTGTCTCCCAGGTGGCTTGTGGCAAACTTTAAACGACACTTTTTATGGATATCTTTAAGAAATGGCTTTCTTCTTGCCACTCTTCCATAAAGGCCAGATTTGTGCAATATACGACTGATTGTTGTCCTATGGACAGAGTCTCCTACCTCAGCTGTAGATCTCTGCAGTTCATCCAGAGTGATCATGGGCCTCTTGGCTGCATCTCTGATCAGTCTACTCCTTGTATGAGCTAAAAGTTTAGAGGGACGGCCAGGTCTTGGTAGATTTGCAGTGGTCTGATACTCCTTCCATTTCAATATTATCGCTTGCACAGTGCTCCTTGGGATGTTTAAAGCTTGGGAAATCTTTTTGTATCCAAATCCAGCTTTAAACTTCTTCACAACAGTATCTCGGACCTGCCTGGTGTGTTCCTTGTTCTTCATGATGCTCTCTGCGCTTTTAACGGACCTCTGAGACTATCACAGTGCAGGTGCATTTATACGGAGACTTGATTACACACAGGTGGATTGTATTTATCATCATTAGTCATTTAGGTCAACATTGGATCATTCAGAGATCCTCACTGAACTTCTGGAGAGAGTTTGCTGCACTGAAAGTAAAGGGGCTGAATAATTTTGCACGCCCAATTTTTCAGTTTTTGATTTGTTAAAAAAGTTTGAAATATCCAATAAATATCGTTCCACTTCATGATTGTGTCCCACTTGTTGTTGATTCTTCACAAAAAAATACATTTTTATATCTTTATGTTTGAAGCCTGAAATGTGGCAAAAGGTCGCAAAGTTCAAGGGGGCCGAATACTTTCGCAAGGCACTGTATTTTGGGGCGATCGTTATCGATCAGTACCATCTTGATTAATATATGTGTTGTATGATAAACACCACTACACTAAAACATATTTTAAAGAACTTCCAGTGGTCCGTCCTTTATAACTTCTTATGGCTCCACCCCCCCTCCCAACAGTCCTTTATAACTTCTTATGGCTCCACCCCCCTCCCAACAGTCCTTTATAACTTCTTATGGCTCCACCCCCCCTCCCAACAGTCCTTTATAACTTCTTATGGCTCCACCCCCCTCCCAACAGTCCTTTATAACTTCTTATGGCTCCACCCCCCTCCCAACATTCCTTTATAACTTCTTATGGCTCCACCCCCCCTCCCAACATTCCTTTATAACTTCTTATGGCTCCACCCCCCCTCCCAACAGTCCTTTATAACTTCTTATGGCTCCACCCCCCTCCCAACATTCCTTTAAAACTTCTTATGGCTCCACCCCCCTCCCAACATTCCTTTAAAACTTCTTATGGCTCCACCCCCCCTCCCAACATTCCTTTATAACTTCTTATGGCTCCACCCCCCTCCCAACATTCCTTTATAACTTCTTATGGCTCCACTCCCCCTCCCAACATTCCTTTATAACTTCTTATGGCTCCACTCCCCCTCCCAACAGTCCTTTATAACTTCTTATGGCTCCACCCCCCCTCCCAACATTCCTTTATAACTTCTTATGGCTCCACCCCCCCTCCCAACATTCCTTTATAACTTCTTATGGCTCCACCCCCCCCCCCCCCCCCCTCCCAACATTCCTTTAAAACTTCTTATGGCTCCACCCCCCCTCCCAACATTCCTTTATAACTTCTTATGGCTCCACCCCCCCTCCCAACATTCCTTTATAACTTCTTATGGCTCCACCCCCCCTCCCAACATTCCTTTATAACTTCTTATGGCTCCACCCCCCCTCCCAACATTCCTTTATAACTTCTTATGGCTCCACCCCCCCCCCCCCCCCCTCCCAACATTCCTTTAAAACTTCTTATGGCTCCACCCCCCCTCCCAACATTCCTTTATAACTTCTTATGGCTCCACCCCCCCCTCCCAACATTCCTTTATAACTTCTTATGGCTCCACCCCCCCTCCCAACATTCCTTTATAAAACTTCTTATGGTTAGGGGTTCCAGTGGTTCGTCCTTTATAAAAGTTGCAGTGTACTGCAGAATTCTGTGGCATGTTATTTAAGTTTGAACCACTGGTACCATTAATGCTAGTTAGTGCTAGTTTGAACACCAGAGAGCGTCTTTGAGAAGCATTTGATAGCCTTCAATAGTGGCTATACTAGAGATTTTAAAACCTTTTTTTTGTGAAAACATAGTATATGGGACTGATGTTTAAGATATGTTGCTTAATTAATTAGTTTACTATTATGGTGTTTCTTTATCAACGAAAAAGGAAAACTCTCAGGGATGGAACGGAAAATATGGCGCTGTACAATGTGACGGTCGGGAGTACAGTGCTAAATAATCCCTGTGTTGTGGCAGAGACCGGGGTTCAATTCCCCGACGGGGAGGAAGGAGTAGGCCTTATAAATAAGAATTTGTTCTTAACTGACTTGCCTAGTTAAATTAAGGTTACAGTAAGAGTATAACATTTCTACACCCTAATTTTCTAATTCTAGTCTAACCAATACCCAAACGGAGATTCAGTGAAAATAAAAATCTCATTGATTTATCAAGACCAGTTCCCATGCTGGTCTCAGAGCAGTGTGAAACGATGCTAGAATAGTTGTAGGCTTTTGCTTCTAACTTCAATATGCTCTTTAAATAAATATGACCCACAGCACTTTTAACAGCACATTACTCAACACTCATGACTCATGTCGCCTACGGTAGACCTACAATATATTGAATAATAAGACGTGACTCTCCTCCAATAATTACATATAGAGGACTGGAGGATTCTAAATATAAACCAAAAGCCACCTCATGGGTCCGCTGGTGGCCGGCATCTACTGGGGAGCCCCCTCCACTGGGGAGCCCCCTCCACTGGGGAGCCCCCTATCCACTGGGGAGCCCCCTATCCACTGGGGAGCCCCCTATCCACTGGGGAGCCCCCCCCCCTCCACTGGGGAGCCCCCTATCCACTGGGGAGCCCCCTATCCACTGGGGAGCCCCCTATCCACTGGGGAGCCCCCTATCCACTGGGGAGCCCGCTGTCCACAAAGTATGAAAATACAGAGAGGTGTTGGTAAAGGTATATTGTCCAGCTAATAATCCATAATGGGCTGTTATAGTACTGTATATGGTGTCCAGGTCAGGACAACCAGAACATTTATTTATTAAAGACTATCAGAAAGAATGTTGGTACTTATTTATTTTGATCCAACATCATGAATGAGTGAGTCACTCAGCTTTATGTTGGTGCCGAGGCTACCGTGCCATCAACTTGATAATATATAACGATATTTTGGAGGTTATATCGTTTTCAAAAAATCGAAAGTGAGCGATTTTGTAATCTGAATTATATGCCAAAATAATATGTATAAAGGAAAAAATATATATTTCTGTTTTTAGAGGGAAACGCTGGCTCCGTTGTGCGCCATCCTATGGGACTCCCAATCACGGTCAGATGTGATACATCATCATAATACTACTAAGAAATATAATTCTCCTCCTACTAGTCTATTATCCACCTACCTGCTAATAGACATAATGGCGCTGTACAACGTGACCGTGTGTGTTTGAAAGAGTATTTTCCAATAAGCAACAATTTGTTTACCTTCATTAGTCTACTTTTGTTCCATTATTTTTGTAATAAAGTGATATTTATTCCCATTGTAATTCGTTATGGTTCCATAAAAATACTCTTTCAAAATGCCAATGTTTATTTAGTTATTATTATTTTATTAACGAAAGCATAAAGATGCCATTATTAGTTACATTGTTTTAGTTTGAACGTGCAGACTGGCACTAAGAACAGAACAGCGGGAACGTTTCCCAGTCAGTGCCATTGTTAATGCTGCTCTGTACTACCCAGTGTGCCGCGGTGGGGGTCCACCCCCCCTCTCACTTCCTCCTCCTCCCTTCTCCATGGGCTAGGTCCCTCTCCACGGGCTAGGTCCGTCTCCACGGGCGGGCTAGGTCCGTCTCCACGGGCGGGCTAGGTCCGTTTCCACGGGCGGGCTAGATCCGTCTCCACGGGCGGGCTAGCTAGGTCCAACTATATTTTGGAGACGTAACGTTCAATAACGTAAGATGAGGATAAATGCCATTCTAGAACCTGCGGTGAGACATTGTTACTAATATGTAAATAAAGCCTGTTTGTTTTTTAGAATTATTTCTGTTTTTAGACGGAGAAAAAACAAAAACCTACAGTCCATCTCATGGGTCTCCCAGTAGAGGCCGGCACGGGTATTGAACCAGCATCTGTGGCAACACAGCTTGCACTGCTACACGGTGTCTTAGACTGTTGCACCACGCAGGCGCTGTATAACTAACTACTTTCTGTCGTAGTGGCCTCCACTCTAACTCCCCCTGGTGGTGGTCTGGAGCAATGAAGTGGTGACGCAGGGTACCGTACTAAACCACACATTACCTCTAACTCCCCCTGGTGGTGGTCTGGAGCAATGAAGTGGTGACGCAGGGTACCGTACTAAACCACACATTACCTCTAACTCCCCCTGGTGGTGGTCTGGAGCAATGAAGTGGTGACGCAGGGTACCGTACTAAACCACACATTACCTCTAACTCCCCCTGGTGGTGGTCTGGAGCAATGAAGTGGTGACGCAGGGTACCGTACTAAACCACACATTACCTCTAACTCCCCCTGGTGGTGGTCTGGAGCAATGAAGTGTTGACGCAGGGTACCGTACTAAACCACACATTACCTCTAACTCCCCCTGGTGGTGGTCTGGAGCAATGAAGTGGTGACGCAGGGTACCGTACTAAACCACACATTACCTCTAACTCCCCCTGGTGGTGGTCTGGAGCAATGAAGTGGTGACGCAGGGTACCGTACTAAACCACACATTACCTCTAACTCCCCCTGGTGGTGGTCTGGAGCAATGAAGTGGTGACGCAGGGTACCGTACTAAACCACACATTACCTCTAACTCCCCCTGGTGGTGGTCTGAGGTAGTGACGCAGGGTACCGTACTAAACCACACATTACCTCTAACTCCCCCTGGTGGTGGTCTGAGGTAGTGACGCAGGGTACCGTACTAAACCACACATTACCTCTAACTCCCCCTGGTGGTGGTCTGAGGTAGTGATGCAGGGTACCGTACTAACCCACACATTACCTCTAACTCCCCCTGGTGGTGGTCTGAGGTAGTGACGCAGGGTACTGTACTAAACCACACATTACCTCTAACTCCCCCTGGTGGTGGTCTGAGGTAGTGACGCAGGGTACCGTACTAACCCACACATTACCTCTAACTCCCCCTGGTGGTGGTCTGAGGTAGTGACGCAGGGTACCGTACTAAACCACACATTACCTCTAACTCCCCCTGGTGGTGGTCTGAGGTAGTGACGCAGGGTACCGTACTAACCCACACATTACCTCTAACTCCCCCTGGTGGTGGTCTGAGGTAGTGACGCAGGGTACCGTACTAAACCACACATTACCTCTAACTCCCCCTGGTGGTGGTCTGAGGTAGTGACGCAGGGTACTGTACTAAACCACACATTACCTCTAACTCCCCCTGGTGGTGGTCTGAGGTAGTGATGCAGGGTACCGTACTAACCCACACATTACCTCTAACTCCCCCTGGTGGTGGTCTGAGGTAGTGACGCAGGGTACCGTACTAAACCACACATTACCTCTAACTCCCCCTGGTGGTGGTCTGAGGTAGTGACGCAGGGTACCGTACTAACCCACACATTACCTCTAACTCCCCCTGGTGGTGGTCTGAGGTAGTGATGCAGGGTACCGTACTAACCCACACATTACCTCTAACTCCCCCTGGTGGTGGTCTGAGGTAGTGACGCAGGGTACCGTACTAAACCACACATTACCTCTAACTCCCCCTGGTGGTGGTCTGAGGTAGTGATGCAGGGTACCGTACTAACCCACACATTACCTCTAACTCCCCCTGGTGGTGGTCTGAGGTAGTGACGCAGGGTACCGTACTAACCCACACATTACCTCTAACTCCCCCTGGTGGTGGTCTGAGGTAGTGACGCAGGGTACCGTACTAAACCACACATTACCTCTAACTCCCCCTGGTGGTGGTCTGAGGTAGTGATGCAGGGTACCGTACTAAACCACACATTACCTCTAACTCCCCCTGGTGGTGGTCTGAGGTAGTGACGCAGGGTACCGTACTAAACCACACATTACCTCTAACTCCCCCTGGTGGTGGTCTGAGGTAGTGACGCAGGGTACCGTACTAACCCACACATTACCTCTAACTCCCCCTGGTGGTGGTCTGAGGTAGTGATGCAGGGTACCGTACTAAACCACACATTACCTCTAACTCCCCCTGGTGGTGGTCTGAGGTAGTGACGCAGGGTACCGTACTAAACCACACATTACCTCTAACTCCCCCTGGTGGTGGTCTGAGGTAGTGATGCAGGGTACCGTACTAACCCACACATTACCTCTAACTCCCCCTGGTGGTGGTCTGAGGTAGTGACGCAGGGTACCGTACTAAACCACACATTACCTCTAACTCCCCCTGGTGGTGGTCTGAGGTAGTGACGCAGGGTACCGTACTAACCCACACATTACCTCTAACTCCCCCTGGTGGTGGTCTGAGGTAGTGATGCAGGGTACCGTACTAAACCACACATTACCTCTAACTCCCCCTGGTGGTGGTCTGAGGTAGTGACGCAGGGTACCGTACTAACCCACACATTACCTCTAACTCCCCCTGGTGGTGGTCTGAGGTAGTGACGCAGGGTACCGTACTAACCCACACATTACCTGCAGCATAATTACAACTTTTAGTGGAGCTACCACTGTACAGTGCATTCAGAAAGTACTTACTTAATCTATATCTAATATTTAATTAGATTCATTTCTTTGTCATTATGGAGTATTGTGTGTAGATTGAGGAGAAGAAAACCAACAATTGAATCCATTTTAGAATAAGAAGTATGCATAAATCACACAGATAAAAGCAGGTCTCTCGTTTCCCATGAGCCTGTGTGTTTGTCACTGGGTTGTCGTTGTGGCAGCAGGGGGGCACGCGAGGAAGCGTCGCCTGTTTCTCTCCTCTGATTTTCCCCTCTTTCTGTTCATTCCTGCTTGTCTCAGACGTGTCAGCCTTAAGGAGAAGGGGGAAGAGTTAGAGCGTTGCGCCGACCGACTCGCGCGGCTTTTAGAAGTCTGTTATTTATATCCGACATATTCCCCTTTTTGAACATGTTGTTGTTGTTGTTGTTGTTGTTGTTGTTGTTTATTGTTTGGCTGGACACGTTCCAACTGGAATCCTATCCCCTTTACAGTGCACTACTTTAGACCAGGGTCTATGGGGCTGTAGTGCACTACTTTAGACCAGGGTCTATGGGGCTGTAGTGCACTACTTTAGACCAGGGTCTATGGGGCTGTAGTGCACTACTTTAGACCAGGATCTATGGGGCTGTAGTGCACTACTTTAGACCAGGGTCTATGGGGCTGTAGTGCACTACTTTAGACCAGGGTCTATGGGGCTGTAGTGCACTACTTTAGACCAGGGTCTATGGGGCTGTAGTGCACTTCTTTTGACCAGGGTCTATGGGGCTGTAGTGCACTACTTTAGACCAGGGTCTATGGGGCTGTAGTGCACTT
Source organism: Oncorhynchus clarkii lewisi (assembly GCF_045791955.1). Lineage (NCBI taxonomy): Eukaryota > Metazoa > Chordata > Actinopteri > Salmoniformes > Salmonidae > Oncorhynchus > Oncorhynchus clarkii. The sequence continues at coordinate 92,262,522 of NC_092150.1, forward strand.
CTTTTGACCAGGGTCTATGGGGCTGTAGTGCACTACTTTAGACCAGGATCTATGGGGCTGTAGTGCACTACTTTAGACCAGGGTCTATGGGGCTGTAGTGCACTTCTTTTGACCAGGGTCTATGGGGCTGTAGTGCACTACTTTAGACCAGGGTCTATGGGGCTGTAGTGCACTTCTTTTGACCAGGATCTATGGGGCTGTAGTGCACTACTTTAGACCAGGGTCTATGGGGCTGTAGTGCACTTCTTTTGACCAGGGTCTATGGGGCTGTAGTGCACTACTTTAGACCAGGGTCTATGGGGCTGTAGTGAACTACTTTAGACCAGGGTCTATGGGGCTGTAGTGCACTACTTTAGACCAGGGTCTATGGGGCTGTAGTGCACTTCTTTTGACCAGGGTCTATGGGGCTGTAGTGCACTACTTTAGACCAGGGTCTATGGGGCTGTAGTGCACTTCTTTTGACCAGGGTCTATGGGGCTGTAGTGCACTACTTTAGACCAGGGTCTATGGGGCTGTAGTGCACTACTTTAGACCAGGGTCTATGGGGCTGTAGTGCACTTCTTTTGACCAGGGTCTATGGGGCTGTAGTGCACTACTTTAGACCAGGGTCTATGGGGCTGTAGTGCACTTCTTTTGACCAGGATCTATGGGGCTGTAGTGCACTACTTTAGACCAGGGTCTATGGGGCTGTAGTGCACTTCTTTTGACCAGGATCTATGGGGCTGTAGTGCACTACTTTAGACCAGGGTCTATGGGGCTGTAGTGAACTACTTTAGACCAGGGTCTATGGGGCTGTAGTGCACTACTTTAGACCAGGGTCTATGGGGCTGTAGTGCACTACTTTAGACCAGGGTCTATGGGGCTGTAGTGCACTACTTTAGACCAGGGTCTATGGGGCTGTAGTGCACTTCTTTTGACCAGGATCTATGGGGCTGTAGTGCACTACTTTAGACCAGGGTCTATGGGGCTGTAGTGCACTTCTTTTGACCAGGGTCTATGGGGCTGTAGTGCACTACTTTAGACCAGGGTCTATGGGGCTGTAGTGCACTACTTTAGACCAGGGTCTATGGGGCTGTAGTGCACTTCTTTTGACCAGGGTCTATGGGGCTGTAGTGCACTACTTTAGACCAGGGTCTATGGGGCTGTAGTGCACTTCTTTTGACCAGGATCTATGGGGCTGTAGTGCACTACTTTAGACCAGGGTCTATGGGGCTGTAGTGCACTTCTTTTGACCAGGATCTATGGGGCTGTAGTGCACTACTTTAGACCAGGGTCTATGGGGCTGTAGTGAACTACTTTAGACCAGGGTCTATGGGGCTGTAGTGCACTACTTTAGACCAGGGTCTATGGGGCTGTAGTGCACTACTTTAGACCAGGGTCTATGGGGCTGTAGTGCACTACTTTAGACCAGGGTCTATGGGGCTGTAGTGCACTTCTTTTGACCAGGATCTATGGGGCTGTAGTGCACTTCTTTAGACCAGGGTTTATAGGGCATAGGGTGCCATTGAGGACATATTCTATTGCTTTCTAGCTGAGTTTCTTTCTGTTTCTAGACAGATGTAGGTTTCTCTGATTCATGCTAAGATATTACCACTGAAGTCTTCTGTTCTGTTCTACTCCTGTTCTGTTCTGTTCTGCTCTACTCCTGTTCTGTTCTGTTCTACTCCTGTTCTGTTCTGTTCTACTCCTGTTCTACTCCTGTTCTGTTCTGCTCTACTCCTGTTCTACTCCTGTTCTACTCCTGTTCTGTTCTGCTCTACTCCTGTTCTACTCCTGTTCTGTTCTACTCCTGTTCTACTCCTGTTCTGTTCTGCTCTACTCCTGTTCTGCTCCTGTTCTACTCCTGTTCTGTTCTGCTCTACTCCTGTTCTACTCCTTTTCTGTTCTGCTCTACTCCTGTTCTACTGTGTTCTGTTCTGCTCTACTCCTGTTCTACTCCTGTTCTGTTCTGTTCTACTCCTGTTCTACTCCTGTTCTGTTCTGCTCTACTCCTGTTCTGCTCCTGTTCTACTCCTGTTCTGCTCCTGTTCTACTCCTGTTCTGTTCTACTCCTGTTCTGTTCTGTTCTACTCCTGTTCTGTTCTGCTCTACTCCTGTTCTACTCCTGTTCTGTTCTGTTCTACTCCTGTTCTGTTCTGCTCTACTCCTGTTCTGTTCTGCTCTACTCCTGTTCTACTCCTGTTCTGTTCTGTTCTACTCCTGTTCTGTTCTGTTCTACTCCTGTTCTACTCCTGTTCTGTTCTGCTCCTGTTCTACTCCTGTTCTGTTCTGCTCTACTCCTGTTCTACTCCTGTTCTGTTCTGCTCTATTCCTGTTCTACTCCTGTTCTGTTCTGCTCTACTCCTGTTCTACTCCTGTTCTGTTCTACTCCTGTTCTACTCCTGTTCTACTCCTGTTCTGTTCTGCTCTACTCCTGTTCTACTCCTGTTCTACTCCTGTTCTACTCCTGTTCTGTTCTGCTCTACTCCTGTTCTACTCCTGTTCTGTTCTGCTCTACTCCTGTTCTACTGTGTTCTGTTCTGCTCTACTCCTGTTCTACTCCTGTTCTACTCCTGTTCTGTTCTGCTCTACTCCTGTTCTGTTCTGTTCTACTCCTGTTCTACTCCTGTTCTACTCCTGTTCTGCTCTACTCCTGTTCTACTCCTGTTCTGTTCTGCTCTACTCCTGTTCTGTTCTGTTCTACTCCTGTTCTGTTCTGTTCTACTCCTGTTCTACTCCTGTTCTGTTCTACTCCTGTTCTGTTCTGTTCTACTCCTGTTCTACTGTGTTCTGTTCTGCTCTACTCCTGTTCTACTCCTGTTCTGTTCTGTTCTACTCCTGTTCTACTGTGTTCTGTTCTGCTCTACTCCTGTTCTACTCCTTTTCTGTTCTGTTCTACTCCTGTTCTGTTCTACTCCTGTTCTACTGTGTTCTGTTCTGCTCTACTCCTGTTCTACTCCTGTTCTGTTCTGTTCTACTCCTGTTCTGTTCTGTTCTACTCCTGTTCTACTGTGTTCTGTTCTGCTCTACTCCTGTTCTACTCCTGTTCTGTTCTACTCCTGTTCTGTTCTGTTCTACTCCTGTTCTACTCCTGTTCTGTTCTGCTCTACTCCTGTTCTACTCCTGTTCTGTTCTGTTCTACTCCTGTTCTACTGTGTTCTGCTCTACTCCTGTTCTGTTCTACTCCTGTTCTACTGTGTTCTGCTCTACTCCTGTTCTGTTCTGCTCTACTCCTGTTCTACTCTACTCCTGTTCTGTTCTGCTCTACTCTTGTTCTGTTCTACTCCTGTTCTGTTCTGTTCTGTTCTACTCCTGTTCTACTCTGTTCTGCTCTACTCCTGTTCTGTTCTGCTCTACTCCTGTTCTGTTCTGCTCTACTCCTGTTCTGTTCTGTTCTACTCCTGTTCTACTCCTGTTCTGTTCTGCTCTACTCCTGTTCTGTTCTGCTCTACTCCTGTTCTACTCTGTTCTGCTCTACTCCTGTTCTGTTCTGCTCTACTCCTGTTCTGTTCTGCTCTACTCCTGTTCTACTCCTGTTCTGTTCTGTTCTACTCCTGTTCTACTCCTGTTCTGTTCTGCTCTACTCCTGTTCTGTTCTGCTCTACTCCTGTTCTGTTCTGTTCTACTCCTGTTCTACTCTGTTCTGCTCTACTCCTGTTCTGTTCTGCTCTACTCCTGTTCTACTCTACTCCTGTTCTGTTCTGCTCTACTCTTGTTCTGTTCTGTTCTACTCCTGTTCTGCTCTACTCCTGTTCTGCTCTACTCCTGTTCTGCTCTGCTCTGTTCTGTTCTACTCCTGTTCTGTTCTACTCCTGCTCTACTCTGTTCTGTTCTGTTCTACTCTACTCTGCATTACTCTGCTCTACTCTGTTCTGTTCTACTCCTGTTCTGTTCTACTCCTGCTCTACTCTGTTCTGTTCTACTCTACTCTGCATTACTCTGCTCTACTCTACTCTACTCTGCATTACTCTACTCTACTCTGCTCTGCTCTGTTTAGGTAACTGGCTGTTACCAAGTAAACTGGCTGTTTAGATCTACTGTAGTCGGTATAATCAGGATGATGTTAACAAACTTTCTCCCCCCCCCCCCCCTCCCTCTCAGTGTGGATGAGAGAGGAGATTTGGGGGTGATCCCCTGGGATGAACAGAGACACAGGGAGATGGACTGGTGTGAAGAGGACCAGTGCAGGTAGGACACATTGCACCACTGTTTCCTTGGTAACTGACCAGAAGGGTCTGTTACTTTATCAATCAATCAGAAGTGCCATTACTCTGGTATTATACCTGCATGTTGGTGTGCCTGTGTTCCTCCTCTCGCAGGACGTTATTGGATCAAAACCTCCAGGACCATGCCCACTTCCTGTATGAGGACGCTCCTGATTGGCTGCGGTTCCGTACGGCCACGCCCCCCATGGACCTGTTGACTGACTGGTACCTGAGCCGTGCCCAGGACATCGACTCCTGTTCTAGACAGGTACTGTTAAGAACCGGGGGAAGGGTTTTACTGTCGCACACACTGCCTCCAATAAGAACATAGACTCCTGTTCTAGACAGGTACTGTTAAGAACCGGGGGAAGGGTTTTACTGTCGCGCACGCTGCCTCCAATAAGAACATAGACTCCTGTTCTAGATAGGTACTGTTAATAAGAACCGGGGGAAAGGTTTTACTGTCGCGCACGCTGCCTCCAATAAGAACCAGGGGAAAAATTTTACTGTCGCGCACACTGCCTCCAATAAGAACCAGGGGAAGGGTTTTACTGTCGCACTCACTGCCTCCAATAAGAACCAGGGGAAGGGTTTTACTGTCGCACACACTGCCTCCAATAAGAACCAGGGAAGGGTTTTACTGTCGCACACACTGCCTCCAATAATAACCAGGGGAAGGGTTTTACTGTCGCGCACGCTGCCTCCAATAAGAACCAGGGAAGGGTTTTACTGTCGCGCACGCTGCCTCCAATAAGAACCAGGGGAAGGGTTTTACTGTCGCGCACGCTGCCTCCAATAAGAACCAGGGGAAGGGTTTTACTGTCGCGCACGCTGCCTCCAATAAGAACCAGGGGAAGGGTTTTACTGTCGCGCACACTGCCTCCAATAAGAACCAGGGGAAGGGTTTTACTGTCACGCACGCTGCCTCCAATAAGAACCAGGGGAAGGGTTTTACTGTCGCGCACACTGCCTCCAATAAGAACCAGGGGAAGAGTTTTACTGTCACACACACTGCCTCCAATAAGAACCAGGGGAAGGGTTTTACTGTCGCACACACTGCCTCCAATAAGAACCAGGGGAAGGGTTTTACTGTCGCGCACACTGCCTCCAATAAGAACACGTCCTCCATCTTAGTGTCGTGCAACATAACAGTGGAGTTGTTGTACCCATCCTGTCTGTCTGTCTGTTGTAGGGAGTTACTGGTATAGACATGGGCTAGAGGGAGGGGAGTAGAGAGGTAGGGGGAGGTAGGGAGGGTTACTGTAGTAATGTATGAAGAGAAAGACACCCACCAGTGAAAAGATTAGGGAATTTAGGGTTAGAGGGAGTTACTGGTATAGACACTGGTTAACTCCCTCTAGCCCATGTCTATACCTGAGACTCCCTCTAGCCCATGTCTATACCTGTAACTCCCTCTAGCCCATGTCTATACTCCCTCTAGCCCATGTCTATACCAGTGACTCCCTCTAGCCCATGTCTATACCAGAGACTCCCTCTAGCCCATGCCTATACCAGAGACTCCCTCTAGCCCATGTCTATACTCCCTCTAGCCCATGTCTATAACAGTGACTCCCTCTAGCCCATGTCTATACCAGAGACTCCCTCTAGCCCATGTCTATACCTGTAACTCCCTCTAGCCCATGTCTATACCAGTAACTCCCTCTAGCCCATGTCTATACCAGAGACTCCCTCTAGCCCATGTCTATACCAGAGACTCCCTCTAGCCCATGCCTATACCAGAGACTCCCTCTAGCCCATGTCTATACTCCCTCTAGCCCATGTCTATAACAGTGACTCCCTCTAGCCCATGTCTATACCTGTAACTCCCTCTAGCCCATGTCTATACCAGTAACTCCCTCTAGCCCATGTCTATACCAGTGAGTCCCTCTAGCCCATGTCTATACCAGTGACTCCCTCTAGCCCATGTCTATACCAGTGACTCCCTCTAGCCCATGTCTATACCAGTGACTCCCTCTAGCCCATGTCTATACCAGTGACTCCCTCTAGCCCATGTCTATACCAGTGACTCCCTCTAGCCCATGTCTATACCAGAGACTCCCTCTAGCCCATGTCTACACCAGAGACTCCCTCTAGCCCATGTCTACACCAGAGACTCCCTCTAGCCCATGTCTATACCAGTAACTCCCTCTAGCCCATGTCTATACTCCCTCTAGCCCATGTCTATAACAGTGACTCCCTCTAGCCCATGTCTATACCAGAGACTCCCTCTAGCCCATGTCTATACCAGAGACTCCCTCTAGCCCATGTCTATACCAGAGACTCCCTCTAGCCCATGTCTATACCTGTAACTCCCTCTAGCCCATGTCTATACCAGTAACTCCCTCTAGCCCATGTCTATACCAGTAACTCCCTCTAGCCCATGTCTATACCAGTGACTCCCTCTAGCCCATGTCTATACCAGTGACTCCCTCTAGCCCATGTCTATACTCCCTCTAGCCCATGTCTATAACAGTGACTCCCTCTAGCCCATGTCTATACCAGTGACTCCCTCTAGCCCATGTCTATACCAGTGACTCCCTCTAGCCCATGTCTATACCAGTGACTCCCTCTAGCCCATGTCTATACCAGAGACTCCCTCTAGCCCATGTCTATACCAGAGACTCCCTCTAGCCCATGTCTATACCAGAGACTCCCTCTAGCCCATGTCTATACCAGAGACTCCCTCTAGCCCATGTCTATACCAGAGACTCCCTCTAGCCCATGCCTATACCAGAGACTCCCTCTAGCCCATGTCTATACCAGAGACTCCCTCTAGCCCATGTCTATACCAGTGACTCCCTCTAGCCCATGTCTATACCAGTGACTCCCTCTAGCCCATGTCTACACCAGAGACTCCCTCTAGCCCATGTCTACACCAGAGACTCCCTCTAGCCCATGTCTACACCAGAGACTCCCTCTAGCCCATGTCTATACCAGTAACTCCCTCTAGCCCATGTCTATACTACCTCTAGCCCATGTCTATACCAGTGACTCCCTCTAGCCCATGTCTATACCAGTGACTCCCTCTAGCCCATGTCTATAACAGTGACTCCCTCTAGCCCATGTCTATACCAGAGACTCCCTCTAGCCCATGTCTATACCAGAGACTCCCTCTAGCCCATGTCTATACCTGTAACTCCCTCTAGCCCATGTCTATACCAGTGACTCCCTCTAGCCCATGTCTATACCAGTGACTCCCTCTAGCCCATGTCTATTCCTGTAACTCCCTCTAGCCCATGTCTATACCAGTAACTCCCTCTAGCCCATGTCTATACCAGTGACTCCCTCTAGCCCATGTCTATACCAGTGACTCCCTCTAGCCCATGTCTATACCAGTGACTCCCTCTAGCCCATGTCTATACCAGAGACTCCCTCTAGCCCATGTCTATACCAGAGACTCCCTCTAGCCCATGTCTATACCAGAGACTCCCTCTAGCCCATGTCTATACCAGAGACTCCCTCTAGCCCATGTCTATACCAGAGACTCCCTCTAGCCCATGTCTATACCAGTGACTCCCTCTAGCCCATGTCTACACCAGAGACTCCCTCTAGCCCATGTCTATACTCCCTCTAGCCCATGTCTATACCAGTGACTCCCTCTAGCTCATGTCTACACCAGAGACTCCCTCTAGCCCATGTCTATACCAGAGACTCCCTCTAGCCCATGTCTATACCAGTAACTCCCTCTAGCCCATGTCTATACTCCCTCTAGCCCATGTCTATACCAGTGACTCCCTCTAGCCCATGTCTATACTCCCTCTAGCCCATGTCTATAACAGTGACTCCCTCTAGCCCATGTCTATACCAGTGACTCCCTCTAGCCCATGTCTATACTCCCTCTAGCCCATGTCTATAACAGTGACTCCCTCTAGCCCATGTCTATACCAGTGACTCCCTCTAGCCCATGTCTATACCAGTGACTCCCTCTAGCCCATGTCTATACCAGAGACTCCCTCTAGCCCATGTCTATACCAGAGACTCCCTCTAGCCCATGTCTATACCAGAGACTCCCTCTAGCCCATGTCTATACCAGAGACTCCCTCTAGCCCATGTCTATACCAGAGACTCCCTCTAGCCCATGTCTATACCAGAGACTCCCTCTAGCCCATGTCTATACCAGAGACTCCCTCTAGCCCATGTCTATACCAGAGACTCCCTCTAGCCCATGTCTATACCAGTAACTCCCTCTAGCCCATGTCTATACTCCCTCTAGCCCATGTCTATACCAGTGACTCCCTCTAGCCCATGTCTATACCAGTGACTCCCTCTAGCCCATGTCTATACCAGTAACTCCATAGTGAACCATGCAAGTGTTCTGTTCTCTGATTGGATGTCCTGTCTGTCCGTCAGGTGGACTGTGCACTGTCATTGGTGCGTCTCGGGAAGGAGCGGGATATCCCGGGGTTGGAGCGGCTGTGTGATGACCTGGTAACCATGGAGACGTTGGTGTACGAGACGGCGTGCGAGCTCAGCCTGACATTAAGAGACTTGCAGCAGCTCGGTGACATCGACAAGCTCCGCCTCCTCATGAAGAATGTATGTACATGCTGTGTGTGTGTGTGTGTGTGTGTGTGTGTGTGTGTGTGTGTGTGTGTGTGTTCCTCTGTGTACCTAGTCTTTGAGTAGGAGGCTTCTAAATGGCTTCTTTCTCCCCAACTTCTGGTACCCAAGTCAATCCCCTAGACATTAGACTGGATCAACCTCTGGCCCCTAGACACTAGACTGGATCAACCTCTGGCCCCTAGACTGGATCAACCTCTGGCCCCTAGACACTAGACTGGAACAACCACTGGCCCCTAGACACTAGACTGGATCAACCTCTGGCCCCTAGCCACTAGACTGGCTCTATCTCTGGCCCCTAGACACTAGACTGGCTCAACCTCTGGCCCCTAGACACTAGACTGGATCAAGATCTGGCCCCTAGACACTAGACTGGATCAACCTCTGGACCCTAGACACTAGACTGGATCAACCTCTGGCCCCTAGACACTAGACTGGATCAACCTCTGGCCCCTAGACTGGCTCAACCTCTGGCCCCTAGACACTAGACTGGATCAACCTCTGGCCCCTAGACACTAGACTGGATCAACCTTTGGCCCCTAGACACTAAACTGGATCAACCTCTGGCCCCTAGACTGGATCAGCCTCTGGCCCCTAGACACTAGACTGGATCAACCTCTGGCCCCTAGACACTAGACTGGATCAATGTCTGGCCCCTAGACTGGATCAACCTCTGGCCCCTAGACACTAGACTGGATCAACCTCTGGCCCCTAGACACTAGACTGGATCAACCTCTGGCCCCTAGACTGGATCAACCACTGGCCCCTAGACACTAGACTGGATCAACCTCTGGACCCTAGACACTAGACTGGCTCAACCTCTGGCCCCTAGACACTAGACTCGATTAACCTCCGGCCCCTAGACACTAGACTGGCTCAACCTCTGGCCCCTAGACACTAGACTGGATCAACCTCTGGCCCGTAGACTGGATCAACCACTGGCCCCTAGACACTAGACTGGATCAACCTCTGGCCCTTAGACTGGATCAACCTCAAGACACTAGACTGGATCAACCTCTGGCCCCTAGACTGGATCAACCTCTGGCCCCTAGACACTAGACTGGATCAACCTCTGGCCCCTAGACACTAGACTGGATCAACCTCTGGCCCCTAGACTGGATCAACCACTGGCCCCTAGACACTAGACTGGATCAACCTCTGGACCCTAGACTGGATCAACCTCTGGCCCCTAGACACTAGACTGGATCAACCTCTGGACTCTAGACACTAGACTGGATCAACCTCTGGCCCCTAGACACTAGACTGGCTCAACCTCTGGCCCCTAGACACTAGACTCGAATAACCTCTGGCCCCTAGACACTAGACTGGCTCAACCTCTGGCCCCTAGACACTAGACTGGATCAACCTCTGGCCCGTAGACTGGATCAACCACTTGCCCCTAGACACTAGACTGGATCAACCTCTGGCCCTTAGACTGGATCAACCTCAAGACACTAGACTGGATCAACCTCTGGCCCCTAGACTGGCTCAACCTCTGGCCCCTAGACACTATACTGGCTCAACCTCTGGCCCCTAGACTTTAGACTGGATCAACCTCTGGTCCCTAGACACTAGACTGGATCAACCTCTGGCCCCTAGACACTAGACTGGATCAACCTCTGGCCCCTAGACACTAGACTGGATCAACCTCTGGCCCCTAGACACTAGACTGGATCAACCTCTGGCCCCTAGACACTAGACTGGATCAACCTCTTGCCCCTAGACACTAGACTGGATCAACCTCTGGCCCCTAGACACTAGACTGGATCAACTTCTTGCCCCTAGACACTAGACTGGATCAACCACTGGCCCCTAGACACTAGACTGGATCAATCTCTGGCCCCTAGACACTAGACTGGATCTGGATAGAGTGGACATGGAAAAGCAATAACTCAACTTTATTTCAGCTGTTCACCCAGTCCTCTCAGATCTACACAAGAGCATATAATTCACTACCGTAGACCCGTAAAGCTCTGGTCTAAAGTAGGGCTCTACAGTAGAGCCGTAGAGCTCTGGTCTAAAGTAGTGCTCTACCGTAGACCCATAGGGCTCTGGTCTAAAGTAGGGCTCTACAGTAGACCCATAGGGCTCTGGTCTAAAGTAGTGCTCTACAGTAGACCCATAGGGCTCTGGTCTAAAGTAGGGCTCTACAGTAGACCCATAGGGCTCTGGTCTAAAGTAGTGCTCTACAGTAGACCCATAGGGCTCTGGTCTAAAGTAGTGCTCTACAGTAGACCCATAGAGCTCTGGTCTAAAGTAGTGCTCTACAGTAGACCCGTAGAGCTCTGGTCTAAAGTAGTGCTCTACAGTAGACCCATAGGGCTCTGGTCTAAAGTAGTGCTCTACAGTAGACCCATAGGGCTCTGGTCTAAATCAAATCAAATCAAATTTTATTTGTCACATACACATGGTTAGCAGATGTTAATGCGAGTGTAGCGAAATGCTTGTGCTTCTAGTTCCGACAATGCAGTAATAACAAGTAATCTAACTAACAATTCCAAAACTACTGTCTTGTACACAGTGTAAGGGGATAAAGAATATGTACATAAGAATATATGAATGAGTGATGGTACAGAGCAGCATAGGCAAGATACAGTAGATGGTATCGAGTACAGTATGTACAAATGAGATGAGTATGTAAACAAAGTGGCATAGTTAAAGTGGCTAGTGATACATGTATTACATAAGGATACAGTCGATGATATAGAGTACAGTATATACGTATGCATATGAGATGAATAATGTAGGGTAAGTAACATTATATAAGGTAGCATTGTTTAAAGTGGCTAGTGATATATTTACATCATTTCCCATCAATTCCCATTATTAAAGTGGCTGGAGTTGAGTCCGTGTCAGTGTGTTGGCAGCAGCCACTCAATGTTAGTGGTGGCTGTTTAACAGTCTGATGGCCTTGAGATAGAAGCTGTTTTTCAGTCTCTCGGTCCCAGCTTTGATGCACCTGTACTGACCTCGCCTTCTGGATGATAGCGGGGTGAACAGGCAGTGGCTCGGGTGGTTGATGTCCTTGATGATCTTTATGGCCTTCCTGTGACATCGGGTGGTGTAGGTGTCCTGGGGGGCAGGTAGTTTGCCCCCGGTGATGCGTTGTGCAGACCTCACTACCCTCTGGAGAGCCTTACGGTTGAGGGTGGTGCAGTTGCCATACCAGGCGGTGATACAGCCCGCCAGGATGCTCTCGATTGTGCATCTGTAGAAGTTTGTGAGTGCTTTTGGTGACAAGCCGAATTTCTTCAGCCTCCTGAGGTTGAAGAGGCGCTGCTGCGCCTTCTTCACGATGCTGTCTGTGTGAGTGGACCAATTCAGTTTGTCTGTGATGTGTATGCCGAGGAACTTAAAACTTGCTACACTCTCCACTACTGTTCCATCGATGTGGATAGGGGGGTGTTCCCTCTGCTGTTTCCTGAAGTCCACAATCATCTCCTTAGTTTTGTTGACGTTGAGTGTGAGGTTATTTTCCTGACACCACACTCCGAGGGCCCTCACCTCCTCCCTGTAGGCCGTCTCGTCGTTGTTGGTAATCAAGCCTACCACTGTTGTGTCGTCCGCAAACTTGATGATTGAGTTGGAGGCGTGCGTGGCCACGCAGTCGTGGGTGAACAGGGAGTACAGGAGAGGGCTCAGAACGCACCCTTGTGGGGCCCCAGTGTTGAGGATCAGCGGGGAGGAGATGTTGTTGCCTACCCTCACCACCTGGGGGCGGCCCGTCAGGAAGTCCAGTACCCAGTTGCACAGGGCGGGGTCGAGACCCAGGGTCTCGAGCTTGATGACGAGCTTGGAGGGTACTATGGTGTTGAATGCCGAGCTGTAGTCGATGAACAGCATTCTCACATAGGTATTCCTCTTGTCCAGATGGGTTAGGGCAGTGTGCAGTGTGGTTGAGATTGCATCGTCTGTGGACCTATTTGGGCGGTAAGCAAATTGGAGTGGGTCTAGGGTGTCAGGTAGGGTGGAGGTGATATGGTCCTTGACTAGTCTCTCAAAGCACTTCATGATGACGGATGTGAGTGCTACGGGGCGGTAGTCGTTTAGCTCAGTTACCTTAGCTTTCTTGGGAACAGGAACAATGGTGGCCCTCTTGAAGCATGTGGGAACAGCAGACTGGTATAGGGATTGATTGAATATGTCCGTAAACACACCGGCCAGCTGGTCTGCGCATGCTCTGAGGGCGCGGCTGGGGATGCCGTCTGGGCCTGCAGCCTTGCGAGGGTTAACACGTTTAAATGTCTTACTCACCTCGGCTGCAGTGAAGGAGAGACCGCTCTACAGTAGACCCATAGAGCTCTGGTCTAAAGTAGTGCTCTACAGTAGACCCGTAGAGCTCTGGTCTAAAGTAGTGCTCTGCAGTAGACCCATAGAGCTCTGGTCTAAAGTAGTGCTCTACAGTAGACCCGTAGAGCTCTGGTCTAAAGTAGTGCTCTACAGTAGACCCACAGGGCTCTGGTCTAAAGTAGTGCTCTACAGTAGACCCATAGAGCTCTGGTCTAAAGTAGGGCTCTACCGTAGACCCATAGGGCTCTGGTCTAAAGTAGTGCTCTACAGTAGACCCATAGAGCTCTGGTCTAAAGTAGTGCTCGACAGTAGACCCATAGAGCTCTGGTCTAAAGTAGTGCTCTACAGTAGACCCATAGGGCTCTGGTCTAAAGTAGTGCCCTATATAGGGGATGGGGTGCCATTTGTGACTCAAACCCTGACTTCCTGTGCTGTGCGTCTGTCTTTGTCTTCCCCCTCCAGTCCAGTGCAGAGCGCTATGTTAAAGATGTGTTCCAGTGGATGGTTCCTTTCCTGCATCGCTGTGAGAAGCAGAACGGGGGCGCTAGCGAGGCCCTGCTGAGAGAATATCTGGTGACCCTCTCTCGGCAAGACCTGTCTCTACCCCTGGCTGTCTTCCAACACTCCAGACCTGACGTTAGTACACACACACACACACACACACACACACACAGACACACACACACACACACACACACACAGACACACACACACACACACACACACACACACTGTCCTTAGCAGTACCATATAGGGTGAAGGTTTTTCAACCGGGGGGGGCCTGCGGAGGTACTGCAGGAGGCACTGCATTAGGTACTGCATTAGGTACTGCATTAGGTACTGCATTAGGTACTGCAGGAGGTACTGCATTAGGTACTGCAGGAGATACTGCAGGAGGTACTGCATGATGTACTGCATTAGGTACTGCAGGAGGTACTGCAGGAGGTACTGCATTAGGTACTGCAGGAGGTACTGCATTAGGTACTGCAGGAGGTACTGCATTAGGTACTGCAGGAGGTACTGCATTAGGTACTGCAGGAGGTACTGCATTAGGTACTGCAGGAGGTACTGCATTAGGTACTGCAGGAGGTACTGCAGGAGGTACTGCAGGAGGTACTGCAGGAGGTCCATTAAAAAAGAAATGTATGTTCATGCACACAGTACCAGTCAACAGTTTGGACTCATCTAATCATTCTTTATTTTTACTATGTTCTACATTGTAGAATAATAGTGAAGACATCAACACTATGAAATAACACATGGAATTATGTAGTAACCAAAAAAGTGTTAAACAAATCAAAATATGTATATTTTACATTCTTCGAAGTAGCCACCTTTGCCTTGATGACAGCTTTGCACACTCTTGGCATTCTCTCAACCAGCTTCACCTGGAATCATTTTCCAACAATCTGGAAGGAGTTCCCACATATGCTGAATGCTTGTTGGCTGCTTTTCCTTCACTCTGTGGTCCATCTCATCCCAAACCATCTCAATTGGGTTGAGGTCAGGTGATTGTGGAGGCCAGGTCATCTGATGCAGCACTCCATCACACTTCCACCTGTTCGAATGTCCATTGCTAGTCTCTTCTTCTTATTGGTGTCCTTTAGTAGTGGTTTCTTTGCAACAATTCCACCATGAAGGACTGATTCATGCAGTCTCCTATGAACAGTTGATGTTGAGATGTGTCTGTTACTTGACCTCTGTGAAGCATTTTCCTCTTGGGCTGCAATTTCTGAGGCTGGTAACTAAATGAACCTGTCCTCTGCAGCAGAGGTAACTTTGGGTCTTCCTTTCCTGTGGAGGTCCTCATGAGAGCCAGTTTCAGCACTTGAAGAAACTTTCAAAGTTCTTGACATTTTCCATATTAAATTACCTTCATGTCTTAAAGTAATGATGGACTGTCGTTTCTCTTTGCTTATTTTAGCTATTCTTGCCATAATATGGACTTAGGCTTTTACCAAATAGGGCTATAGTCTGTATACCACCCCTACCTTGTCACAACACAACTGATTGGCTCAAATGCATTAAGAAGGAAAGAAATTCCACAAATTAACTTTTAATAACAAGCACACCTGTTAATTGAAATGCATTCCAGGTGACTACCTCGTGGAGCTGGTTGAGAGAATGCCAAGAGTGTGCAAACCTGTCAACAAGGCAAAGGGTGGGCTACTTTGAAGAATCTCAAATATAAAATGTATTTTGATTTGTTTAACACTTTGTTGGTTACTACATGATTCCATGTGTGTTATTTCATAGTTTTGATGTCTTCACTATTATTCTACAATATAGAACATAGTAAATATAGAGAGACACCTTTGAATGAGTAGATGTGTCCTAACTGTTGACTGGTACTGTCTATATTTTCTATTTGAATATCTGTATGAGTATTTCTAGATGACTGTGATGATGATGATAATGATGATGGTGTGTGTGTTTCTAGCAGAATTAACTGGTTTACCTGGGAGGGGGTCCCTGGGTAAGACCAGGTCTCTCTGCATCGGACATCAGCATCACATGAAGGGTTGACACACATGGCCTTACTCACACACGCTCATACACACACACACACACACACACACATCAGAAATGGGGTTGTGTATATTCGTACATGTCACAAGAGTTAGAGTCATTAGAAAGATATGCTGTGATGATGATGATGATGATGATGATGATGATGAAGGTGTGTGTGTGGTCATGTCAGAGCCAGCAGAAGGTGCTTGGGGACCCAGATCAGCTGATGACTGTGATGATGATGATGATGAAGGTGTGTGTGTGGTCATGTCAGAGCCAGCAGAAGGTGCTTGGGGACCCAGATCAGCTGATGACTGTGATGATGATGATGATGAAGGTGTGTGTGTGGTCATGTCAGAGCCAGCAGAAGGTGCTTGGGGACCCAGATCAGCTGATGACTGTGATCATGATGATGGTGTGTGTGTGGTCATGTCAGAGCCAGCAGAAGGTGCTTGGGGATCCAGATCAGCTGATGACTGTGATGATGATGATGATGATGAAGGTGTGTGTGTGGTCATGTCAGAGCCAGCAGAAGGTGCTTGGGGACCCAGATCAACTGATGACTGTGGCGTTGGAGTGTATCTACAGCTGTGAGAGAGACGATCAGCTGTCCCTCTGCTACGACATCCTGGAGTGTCTCCCTCAGAGAGGCTACGGGTGAGAGACACACACATCCAAACACCGACAGTCGTACACACACACACACACACAGAGACACACCTATAATATTACCCTCTCTCTCTCTCTTTCTCTCTTTCTCTCTCTCTCTCTCTGTCTGTCTATGTCTCTGTCTCTCTCTTTCTCTCTGTTTCTCTCTGTCTCTGTCTGTTTCTGTCTGTCTCTCTCTCTGTCTCTCTCTCTCCCTCTCTCTCTGTCTGTCTATGTCTCTGTCTCTCTGTGTCTCTCTCTCTATCTCTGGGGTCAGAACCAAAACATTCCCACCCAGTTTTATTTTCCCAGATCACCTGTGGAGGTTTATTTTTCTTAGAGAGGAACTAAGTCTGTGTTGGTGCCAAACAGTGCTCTATACAGGGAATAGGGTGCTTTGTTTGCCTAGAGCCTATGGGGACGTACCCTAACTAACTGTCTGTCTGTCTGTCTTCCTTCAGGCCCTAACTAACTGTCTGTTTGTTTTCCTTCAGGCCCTAACTAACTAACTGTCTGTCTGTTTGTTTTCCTTCAGGCCCTAACTAACTGGCTGTCTGTCTTCCTTCAGGCCCTAACTAACTGTCTGTCTGTTTTCCTTCAGGCCCTAACTAACTAACTGTCTGTCTGTCTTACTTCAGGCCCTAACTAACTAACTGTCTGTTTGTCTTCCTTCAGGCCCTAACTAACTAACTGTCTGTTTTCCTTCAGGCCCTAACTAACTGTCTGTCTGTTTTCCTTCAGGCCCTAACTAACTAACTGTCTGTTTGTCTTCCTTCAGGCCCTAACTAACTAACTGTCTGTTTTCCTTCAGGCCCTAACTAACTGTCTGTTCGTTTTCCTTCAGGCCCTAACTAACTAACTGTCTGTTTTCCTTCAGGCCCTAACTAACTAACTGTTTGTCTGTCTTCCTTCAGGCCCTAACTAACTAACTGTCTGTCTTCCTTCAGGCCCTAACTAACTAACTGTCTGTCTGTCTTCCTTCAGGCCCTAACTAACTGTCTGTCTGTCTGTCTTCCTTCAGGCCCTAACTAACTAACTGTCTGTCTGTCTTCCTTCAGGCCCTAACTAACTGTCTGTCTGTTTTCCTTCAGGCCCTAACTAACTAACTGTCTGTCTTCCTTCAGGCCCTAACTAACTAACTGTCTGTCTGTTTGTCTTCCTTCAGGCCCTAACTAACTGTCTGTCTTCCTTCAGGCCCTAACTAACTGTCTGTTCGTTTTCCTTCAGGCCCTAACTAACTGTCTGTTTTCCTTCAGGCCCTAACTAACTAACTGTCTGTCTTCCTTCAGGCCCTAACTAACTAACTGTCTGTCTGTTTGTCTTCCTTCAGGCCCTAACTAACTGTCTGTCTTCCTTCAGGCCCTAACTAACTGTCTGTTCGTTTTCCTTCAGGCCCTAACTAACTAACTGTCTGTTTTCCTTCAGGCCCTAACTAACTAACTGTTTGTCTGTCTTCCTTCAGGCCCTAACTAACTAACTGTCTGTCTGTCTTCCTTCAGGCCCTAACTAACTAACTGTTTGTCTGTCTTCCTTCAGGCCCTAACTAACTAACTGTCTCTCTGTCTTCCTTCAGGCCCTAACTAACTAACTGTCTGTCTGTCTTCCTTCAGGCCCTAACTAACTGTCTGTCTGTTTTCCTTCAGGCCCTAACTAACTAACTGTCTGTCTTCCTTCAGGCCCTAACTAACTAACTGTCTGTCTGTCTTCCTTCAGGCCCTAACTAACTGTCTGTCTGTTTTCCTTCAGGCCCTAACTAACTAACTGTCTGTTTTCCTTCAGGCCCTAACTAACTAACTAACTGTCTGTTTTCCTTCAGGCCCTAACTAACTGTCTGTTTTCCTTCAGGCCCTAACTAACTAACTAACTGTCTGTTTTCCTTCAGGCCCTAACTAACTGTCTGTCTGTTTTCCTTCAGACCCTAACTAACTAACTGTCTGTTTGTTTTCCTTCAGGCCCTAACTAACTAACTGTCTGTTTTCCTTCAGGCCCTAACTAACTAACTGTCTGTTTTCCTTCAGGCCCTAACTAACTAACTGTCTGTTTTCCTTCAGGCCCTAACTAACTAACTGTCTGTCTGTTTTCCTTCAGGCCCTAACTAACTAACTGTCTGTCTTCCTTCAGACCCTAACTAACTAACTGTCTGTCTGTTTTCCTTCAGGCCCTAACTAACTGTCTGTTCATTTTCCTTCAGGCCCTAACTAACTAACTGTCTGTCTGTCTTCCTTCAGGCCCTAACTAACTAACTGTCTGTCTGTCTTCCTTCAGGCCCTAACTAACTAACTGTCTGTCTGTATGTCTTCCTTCAGGCCCTAACTAACTGTCTGTCTTCCTTCAGGCCCTAACTAACTGTCTGTTCGTTTTCCTTCAGGCCCTAACTAACTGTCTGTCTGTCTTCCTTCAGGCCCTAACTAACTAACTGTTTGTCTGTCTTCCTTCAGGCCCTAACTAACTAACTGTCTGTCTGTCTTCCTTCAGGCCCTAACTAACTAACTGTCTGTCTGTCTGTCTTCCTTCAGGCCCTAACTAACTAACTGTCTGTCTGTCTTCCTTCAGGCCCTAACTAACTAACTGTCTGTCTTCCTTCAGGCCCTAACTAACTGTCTGTCTGTCTTCCTTCAGGCCCTAACTAACTAACTGTCTGTCTTCCTTCAGACCCTAACTAACTAACTGTCTGTCTGTTTTCCTTCAGGCCCTAACTAACTGTCTGTCTTCCTTCAGGCCCTAACTAACTGTCTGTTTGTTTTCCTTCAGGCCCTAACTAACTAACTGTCTGTCTGTTTGTTTTCCTTCAGGCCCTAACTAACTGGCTGTCTGTCTTCCTTCAGGCCCTAACTAACTGTCTGTCTGTTTTCCTTCAGGCCCTAACTAACTAACTGTCTGTCTGTCTTACTTCAGGCCCTAACTAACTAACTGTCTGTTTGTCTTCCTTCAGGCCCTAACTAACTAACTGTCTGTTTTCCTTCAGGCCCTAACTAACTAAGTGTCTGTTTGTCTTCCTTCAGGCCCTAACTAACTAACTGTCTGTTTTCCTTCAGGCCCTAACTAACTGTCTGTTCGTTTTCCTTCAGGCCCTAACTAACTAACTGTCTGTTTTCCTTCAGGCCCTAACTAACTAACTGTTTGTCTGTCTTCCTTCAGGCCCTAACTAACTAACTGTCTGTCTGTCTTCCTTCAGGCCCTAACTAACTAACTGTTTGTCTGTCTTCCTTCAGGCCCTAACTAACTAACTGTCTGTCTGTCTTCCTTCAGTCCCTAACTAACTAACTGTCTGTCTGTCTTCCTTCAGGCCCTAACTAACTGTCTGTCTGTTTTCCTTCAGGCCCTAACTAACTAACTGTCTGTCTTCCTTCAGGCCCTAACTAACTAACTGTCTGTCTGTTTGTCTTCCTTCAGGCCCTAACTAACTGTCTGTCTTCCTTCAGGCCCTAACTAACTGTCTGTTCGTTTTCCTTCAGGCCCTAACTAACTGTCTGTTTTCCTTCAGGCCCTAACTAACTAACTGTCTGTCTTCCTTCAGGCCCTAACTAACTAACTGTCTGTCTGTTTGTCTTCCTTCAGGCCCTAACTAACCGTCTGTCTTCCTTCAGGCCCTAACTAACTGTCTGTTCGTTTTCCTTCAGGCCCTAACTAACTAACTGTCTGTTTTCCTTCAGGCCCTAACTAACTAACTGTTTGTCTGTCTTCCTTCAGGCCCTAACTAACTAACTGTCTGTCTGTCTTCCTTCAGGCCCTAACTAACTAACTGTTTGTCTGTCTTCCTTCAGGCCCTAACTAACTAACTGTCTGTCTGTCTTCCTTCAGGCCCTAACTAACTAACTGTCTGTCTGTCTGTCTTCCTTCAGGCCCTAACTAACTAACTGTCTGTCTGTCTTCCTTCAGGCCCTAACTAACTGTCTGTCTGTTTTCCTTCAGGCCCTAACTAACTAACTGTCTGTCTGTCTTACTTCAGGCCCTAACTAACTAACTGTCTGTTTGTCTTCCTTCAGGC
Organism: Oncorhynchus clarkii lewisi; assembly: GCF_045791955.1. NCBI lineage: Eukaryota > Metazoa > Chordata > Actinopteri > Salmoniformes > Salmonidae > Oncorhynchus > Oncorhynchus clarkii. Next base: position 92,282,703 of record NC_092150.1, read on the forward strand.
CCTAACTAACTAACTGTCTGTTTTCCTTCAGGCCCTAACTAACTAAGTGTCTGTTTGTCTTCCTTCAGGCCCTAACTAACTAACTGTCTGTTTTCCTTCAGGCCCTAACTAACTGTCTGTTCGTTTTCCTTCAGGCCCTAACTAACTAACTGTCTGTCTTCCTTCAGGCCCTAACTAACTAACTGTCTGTCTGTCTTCCTTCAGGCCCTAACTAACTAACTGTTTGTCTGTCTTCCTTCAGGCCCTAACTAACTAACTGTCTGTCTGTCTTCCTTCAGTCCCTAACTAACTAACTGTCTGTCTGTCTTCCTTCAGGCCCTAACTAACTGTCTGTCTGTTTTCCTTCAGGCCCTAACTAACTAACTGTCTGTCTTCCTTCAGGCCCTAACTAACTAACTGTCTGTCTGTTTGTCTTCCTTCAGGCCCTAACTAACTGTCTGTCTTCCTTCAGGCCCTAACTAACTGTCTGTTCGTTTTCCTTCAGGCCCTAACTAACTGTCTGTTTTCCTTCAGGCCCTAACTAACTAACTGTCTGTCTTCCTTCAGGCCCTAACTAACTAACTGTCTGTCTGTTTGTCTTCCTTCAGGCCCTAACTAACCGTCTGTCTTCCTTCAGGCCCTAACTAACTGTCTGTTCGTTTTCCTTCAGGCCCTAACTAACTAACTGTCTGTTTTCCTTCAGGCCCTAACTAACTAACTGTTTGTCTGTCTTCCTTCAGGCCCTAACTAACTAACTGTCTGTCTGTCTTCCTTCAGGCCCTAACTAACTAACTGTTTGTCTGTCTTCCTTCAGGCCCTAACTAACTAACTGTCTGTTTTCCTTCAGGCCCTAACTAACTGTCTGTCTGTTTTCCTTCAGGCCCTAACTAACTAACTGTCTGTTTGTCTTCCTTCAGGCCCTAACTAACTAACTGTCTGTTTTCCTTCAGGCCCTAACTAACTGTCTGTTCGTTTTCCTTCAGGCCCTAACTAACTAACTGTCTGTTTTCCTTCAGGCCCTAACTAACTAACTGTTTGTCTGTCTTCCTTCAGGCCCTAACTAACTAACTGTCTGTCTTCCTTCAGGCCCTAACTAACTAACTGTCTGTCTGTCTTCCTTCAGGCCCTAACTAACTGTCTGTCTGTCTGTCTTCCTTCAGGCCCTAACTAACTAACTGTCTGTCTGTCTTCCTTCAGGCCCTAACTAACTGTCTGTCTGTTTTCCTTCAGGCCCTAACTAACTAACTGTCTGTCTTCCTTCAGGCCCTAACTAACTAACTGTCTGTCTGTTTGTCTTCCTTCAGGCCCTAACTAACTGTCTGTCTTCCTTCAGGCCCTAACTAACTGTCTGTTCGTTTTCCTTCAGGCCCTAACTAACTGTCTGTTTTCCTTCAGGCCCTAACTAACTAACTGTCTGTCTTCCTTCAGGCCCTAACTAACTAACTGTCTGTCTGTTTGTCTTCCTTCAGGCCCTAACTAACTGTCTGTCTTCCTTCAGGCCCTAACTAACTGTCTGTTCGTTTTCCTTCAGGCCCTAACTAACTAACTGTCTGTTTTCCTTCAGGCCCTAACTAACTAACTGTTTGTCTGTCTTCCTTCAGGCCCTAACTAACTAACTGTCTGTCTGTCTTCCTTCAGGCCCTAACTAACTAACTGTTTGTCTGTCTTCCTTCAGGCCCTAACTAACTAACTGTCTCTCTGTCTTCCTTCAGGCCCTAACTAACTAACTGTCTGTCTGTCTGTCTTCCTTCAGGCCCTAACTAACTAACTGTCTGTCTGTCTTCCTTCAGGCCCTAACTAACTGTCTGTCTGTTTTCCTTCAGGCCCTAACTAACTAACTGTCTGTCTTCCTTCAGGCCCTAACTAACTAACTGTCTGTCTGTCTTCCTTCAGGCCCTAACTAACTGTCTGTCTGTTTTCCTTCAGGCCCTAACTAACTAACTGTCTGTTTTCCTTCAGGCCCTAACTAACTAACTAACTGTCTGTTTTCCTTCAGGCCCTAACTAACTGTCTGTTTTCCTTCAGGCCCTAACTAACTAACTAACTGTCTGTTTTCCTTCAGGCCCTAACTAACTGTCTGTCTGTTTTCCTTCAGACCCTAACTAACTAACTGTCTGTTTGTTTTCCTTCAGGCCCTAACTAACTAACTGTCTGTTTTCCTTCAGGCCCTAACTAACTAACTGTCTGTTTTCCTTCAGGCCCTAACTAACTAACTGTCTGTTTTCCTTCAGGCCCTAACTAACTAACTGTCTGTCTGTTTTCCTTCAGGCCCTAACTAACTAACTGTCTGTCTTCCTTCAGACCCTAACTAACTAACTGTCTGTCTGTTTTCCTTCAGGCCCTAACTAACTGTCTGTTCATTTTCCTTCAGGCCCTAACTAACTAACTGTCTGTCTGTCTTCCTTCAGGCCCTAACTAACTAACTGTCTGTCTGTCTTCCTTCAGGCCCTAACTAACTAACTGTCTGTCTGTCTGTCTTCCTTCAGGCCCTAACTAACTGTCTGTCTTCCTTCAGGCCCTAACTAACTGTCTGTTCGTTTTCCTTCAGGCCCTAACTAACTGTCTGTCTGTCTTCCTTCAGGCCCTAACTAACTAACTGTTTGTCTGTCTTCCTTCAGGCCCTAACTAACTAACTGTCTGTCTGTCTTCCTTCAGGCCCTAACTAACTAACTGTCTGTCTGTCTGTCTTCCTTCAGGCCCTAACTAACTAACTGTCTGTCTGTCTTCCTTCAGGCCCTAACTAACTAACTGTCTGTCTTCCTTCAGGCCCTAACTAACTGTCTGTCTGTCTTCCTTCAGGCCCTAACTAACTAACTGTCTGTCTTCCTTCAGACCCTAACTAACTAACTGTCTGTCTGTTTTCCTTCAGGCCCTAACTAACTGTCTGTCTTCCTTCAGGCCCTAACTAACTGTCTGTTTGTTTTCCTTCAGGCCCTAACTAACTAACTGTCTGTCTGTTTGTTTTCCTTCAGGCCCTAACTAACTGGCTGTCTGTCTTCCTTCAGGCCCTAACTAACTGTCTGTCTGTTTTCCTTCAGGCCCTAACTAACTAACTGTCTGTCTGTCTTACTTCAGGCCCTAACTAACTAACTGTCTGTTTGTCTTCCTTCAGGCCCTAACTAACTAACTGTCTGTTTTCCTTCAGGCCCTAACTAACTAAGTGTCTGTTTGTCTTCCTTCAGGCCCTAACTAACTAACTGTCTGTTTTCCTTCAGGCCCTAACTAACTGTCTGTTCGTTTTCCTTCAGGCCCTAACTAACTAACTGTCTGTTTTCCTTCAGGCCCTAACTAACTAACTGTTTGTCTGTCTTCCTTCAGGCCCTAACTAACTAACTGTCTGTCTGTCTTCCTTCAGGCCCTAACTAACTAACTGTTTGTCTGTCTTCCTTCAGGCCCTAACTAACTAACTGTCTGTCTGTCTTCCTTCAGTCCCTAACTAACTAACTGTCTGTCTGTCTTCCTTCAGGCCCTAACTAACTGTCTGTCTGTTTTCCTTCAGGCCCTAACTAACTAACTGTCTGTCTTCCTTCAGGCCCTAACTAACTAACTGTCTGTCTGTTTGTCTTCCTTCAGGCCCTAACTAACTGTCTGTCTTCCTTCAGGCCCTAACTAACTGTCTGTTCGTTTTCCTTCAGGCCCTAACTAACTGTCTGTTTTCCTTCAGGCCCTAACTAACTAACTGTCTGTCTTCCTTCAGGCCCTAACTAACTAACTGTCTGTCTGTTTGTCTTCCTTCAGGCCCTAACTAACCGTCTGTCTTCCTTCAGGCCCTAACTAACTGTCTGTTCGTTTTCCTTCAGGCCCTAACTAACTAACTGTCTGTTTTCCTTCAGGCCCTAACTAACTAACTGTTTGTCTGTCTTCCTTCAGGCCCTAACTAACTAACTGTCTGTCTGTCTTCCTTCAGGCCCTAACTAACTAACTGTTTGTCTGTCTTCCTTCAGGCCCTAACTAACTAACTGTCTGTCTGTCTTCCTTCAGGCCCTAACTAACTAACTGTCTGTCTGTCTGTCTTCCTTCAGGCCCTAACTAACTAACTGTCTGTCTGTCTTCCTTCAGGCCCTAACTAACTGTCTGTCTGTTTTCCTTCAGGCCCTAACTAACTAACTGTCTGTCTTCCTTCAGGCCCTAACTAACTAACTGTCTGTCTGTCTTCCTTCAGGCCCTAACTAACTGTCTGTCTGTTTTCCTTCAGGCCCTAACTAACTAACTGTCTGTTTTCCTTCAGGCCCTAACTAACTAACTGTTTGTCTGTCTTCCTTCAGGCCCTAACTAACTAACTGTCTGTCTGTCTTCCTTCAGGCCCTAACTAACTAACTGTTTGTCTGTCTTCCTTCAGGCCCTAACTAACTAACTGTCTGTCTGTCTTCCTTCAGGCCCTAACTAACTAACTGTCTGTCTGTCTGTCTTCCTTCAGGCCCTAACTAACTAACTGTCTGTCTGTCTTCCTTCAGGCCCTAACTAACTAACTGTCTGTCTGTCTGTCTTCCTTCAGGCCCTAACTAACTGTCTGTCTTCCTTCAGGCCCTAACTAACTGTCTGTTCGTTTTCCTTCAGGCCCTAACTAACTAACTGTCTGTTTTCCTTCAGGCCCTAACTAACTAACTGTTTGTCTGTCTTCCTTCAGGCCCTAACTAACTAACTGTCTGTCTGTCTTCCTTCAGGCCCTAACTAACTAACTGTTTGTCTGTCTTCCTTCAGGCCCTAACTAACTAACTGTTTGTCTGTCTTCCTTCAGGCCCTAACTAACTAACTGTCTGTCTGTCTGTCTTCCTTCAGGCCCTAACTAACTAACTGTCTGTCTGTCTTCCTTCAGGCCCTAACTAACTGTCTGTCTGTTTTCCTTCAGGCCCTAACTAACTAACTGTCTGTCTTCCTTCAGGCCCTAACTAACTAACTGTCTGTCTGTTTGTCTTCCTTCAGGCCCTAACTAACTGTCTGTCTTCCTTCAGGCCCTAACTAACTGTCTGTTCGTTTTCCTTCAGGCCCTAACTAACTAACTGTCTGTTTTCCTTCAGGCCCTAACTAACTAACTGTTTGTCTGTCTTCCTTCAGGCCCTAACTAACTAACTGTCTGTCTGTCTTCCTTCAGGCCCTAACTAACTAACTGTTTGTCTGTCTTCCTTCAGGCCCTAACTAACTAACTGTCTGTCTGTCTTCCTTCAGGCCCTAACTAACTAACTGTCTGTCTGTCTGTCTTCCTTCAGGCCCTAACTAACTAACTGTCTGTCTGTCTTCCTTCAGGCCCTAACTAACTGTCTGTCTGTTTTCCTTCAGGCCCTAACTAACTAACTGTCTGTCTTCCTTCAGGCCCTAACTAACTAACTGTCTGTCTGTCTTCCTTCAGGCCCTAACTAACTGTCTGTCTGTTTTCC